>NC_063438.1:3988023-4293023 GCF_020379485.1 Brassica napus
TAGCCGTCTTTTCTATACTCCGATAATTGTGTAATGTTTATCATCTGCATGTTAATGCTCGCCTTGTTAACCCATCAAACACATCTTCTACGACTCCCATCATTTTTGGATCCCACTCTTTTCCATTATATCTTTCTTTATCCATTAAACTAGTTACTCTGTAGCAGTTCTGGTTAGATTTCCCTCCCCATTATTCAGCCCTGCATAAATGCATATCTTTCTACTTGCTATCTTGTATAAGAATGTTGACCAAATAATACAACATCACAATCTTAGTTTGGCATTGCGAGCATATGCATCAAAAAAGTACCTCACTGAACGTACACGACATAATTTTACTGAACATCAAAAATACAAGAGAGAATATTCAGCATACTATTTAGTTTCCAATATCTTAAAACTATTAAAATATTGGAAACTAACTAGTTAATATATTTTCACTACAACAGGAAGAAGAACCAATGTAGTTTTGGTTGTTGTCAAGTTTTGAATTTTGATTAACATCGATCATATATACGAGCTAGTTTCTTACATATTTTTTGTTTTTGAAGAAAAGGAGTACCAACCATGCATCAGCATACTATTTAATTTACCTACAGAAGTCAACTTTATAGTTGCTGGCTATGCTGCATGGAAGAACCAAGTTTTTAACCAGTACAACACTTCCACTTTATCTAAGATTCAGATTTTTATTTCTCGCATCGATCAGCCAACATACTTTTGTAGACAAGATATCATCAAAACAGTTCCGTAGTATTTGATCCCTGTTAACAATTTTTCAAACCACCAAAAGAAAACTATACAACTTAGTTTATTAAAGAAAAGTTCATAATCTGATTGAAGCATAAACACTGCAGCCAAAATAGCATAATATATGTTTTTTTTTTATAAATAGAAAACAAAAATGATATAAAAAAAAACCGTTTGATGGAGCTGGTCGAGAAACAAGTAAAAATATTAGCCTTCGTTGGTTTTAGACTTCGCCATCTTGCGAGAAGCCATTGCTTTATTATAATGAAGACGGGCCTTTTCTTGAAATTGTGGAGACCTGCAATAATACCACAAAATTAAAAACAAGACAAATCCGATAACAAGGATAAATAGTCACAATAAGAAGTTTGACGTACATGCGCCTGACTTTGCCACCACCAGTTCGAAGATTCCATCTGTACAGTCTCTGACGGCCGGCAGCATAGCTAGCACGACAGATTTCACAGCCATTAAAGTTAAAGTGGGCATAGTATTCGTCTCTAAGTCTAGCCATTGTAACCAGAAGCTTATGACCTCCCAAGTCGCTTCCATTGAGAGATAACGCCGCCTCAATCTCACCACCACGGTTTTTCAGATTAATAAAAGCATATCCTCTGGAAAGACCGGTTTCACACTCGATGTGAACAAAAACCCTCGTCAACTCTCCACATGAACTGAAATGTTTAGCCAATGCGCTCCTGATCTCATCCCTAGAACCGCTATTATCAAAACCCGTGACGAATATGGTATGCTCATTGTTTCCCTTTGCATCTTTAGTGCCAAAACAACACTTCTTTTTCTTCTCTGTGGTTTCTTCCGCCTGTAGACAAATAAGTAACAAACAAGGATTTCTACTTGCAATTAAAGGGATATAGATCAATCAACTAAGCATTTGTACAAATATTATTAAGACAAAACATCACCTGCTTCTGCTTCTTCCGATTATTAACTTCTGTCTCCCAATCATCGAACTCTCTTTTGTATGCTAAAAGAAAAAAGAGACACAAGTTCAAAATTTACAGAATGTAGTTCCGGATAACCTAATTTTCTTCTATAACCACGTAAAAGTAAACATGAGCAGAGGTAATATATGCGTCAAAAAAATAAGAGTATCATTACACACAACAAGAACTATGGCATAGCAAAGAACGAGAAACTCAATTATTTTTTTACCCTTTTGCAAAGGATCTATGGCTTCATCAGAGGCTTCAGCCTAAAAAACAAAACAATAAATTATTAATAGGGAAGAAAAAAAGTGATTAAGAAGAAGAAGAAAATTACATGGGTGGATGAAGTGGAGCATCTCTTGAGCTTGCTCTCGTCCATGGATTAATTTAAAAGAGAAGAGAGAGACTGAGCGCGGTTTTGGTTTGTTTCAATAGGGAGGTCGAGGAGATAGCATCCCTAGAAGATCGTCTCCCTTATATATTGGGCGGTGTGAACTGGGCTTTTGCGGGCTTTTGTATGTGATGTCAAGTTGGACATGCAAGTTTTAATGTTTAACTGGATCTCTATCCGTGCAACCGCACAAATTTTTGTTTTTATTTATTTTTATATAAATATTTTGTTTTCAATTCTAAATTGGTATATATTATAATATATATGTATCTATCAATTTTTAAAACATAATAAGTTTACGGTATATTTTTTCATTAAATAAATTGTTTCAAACCTTCATATGTATTTGTATATTCTTCTATATATATATTTGCAGATTATTATTTCATTATTAACATCGTAACTATATATATAAAATAAGTAAAATATTGTTTTATTGCCATATTCAAAATATTGTAACATTTCACAAATTTAGAAAGTTTAAAAAAAAATTAAAATTTTCGCTTTATAGAATTTTTTTAATAAGCGGGTTTTACCTAGAACATCTTATATTTAGGAACAGAAGGAGTACCTAATTAGACTTTTAGAGCATCTCCAATGTAAAACTTCATTTTTTTTCTCTAAAATAGAGTAAAAGTGAATATGAAATAAAAATGCTTCAATCCTACTTCATTTCTCACTTTATAATGGAGTGATGAACAAACAAAAATAAATTACTCCATTATAAAGTGAGATATGAAATTGGACTGAAATATTTTTTACTCTGTATTCACTTTTACTTCAGTTTAGAGAAAAAAATGGAGTGTGATTGGAGACTCAGCCTGAATGTTCTTGGATCTCACATCAAAAGTGGAGTTCCAAACCTCGATTTTACAATCTCCAATAAAGGTTGAATTCATCTCCTCCGCTTCTTTACCTTTCTGATCCATATAATGTATCTGAAATTGTATTAAAAAAATCTTAAGTTAGCATTTAATATTAAACAATACTACATTTTACAACGAACTGAGAACTAGATGACTTGGAACCTTAAACAGCGACCAGTGTCACAGTTTATAGGAAAAATATCCTCTCGATTTCTCTACACAATTTGAGTATTCGTTCCAGTTGTTGCTTGATAACGTCCTCCGGTAAATCATGGTCAACCCCTCTCACGAAAAGCACTCTCCGGCCGCAACTACCAATTGGAAAAATAAAAAGTTACATACCGATAAAACATGGA
Organism: Brassica napus; assembly: GCF_020379485.1. Lineage (NCBI taxonomy): Eukaryota > Viridiplantae > Streptophyta > Magnoliopsida > Brassicales > Brassicaceae > Brassica > Brassica napus. Next base: position 3,991,334 of record NC_063438.1, read on the forward strand.
AAAAGCATTTTACTTGTTAAAAAGCCGCGCAAGATGTAAAGCAAAAAGTAAATATTGTAGGGACTAAAGCATTTTACATGATATTGTCGAACATATATAATTGTAGGGATAAGCTAAAAAGTAAATAGAATTTTATGAGAGTGCATTATTCACCCACTTAAAATTTGAGAGAATGAAAGACTGTTAGAATGCAAAAACCTTCAAAAAATGAGAGGATAAGAACCTGTTAGAGATGCTCTAAATTCAAAAAAAAAAAGCCAATGTTGCTGGAGAAAAACTTCTAATGCACAAAAGAAAAGATTATTACAGGAAATTGGCCTACCTATTTTGTATCTCGAAGAAACTCAAACATAATATATCTACCATAAGGCTTTGAATGTTACAAACCGTCTTGTTGCACTGCACCGCAATTAATAATAACAAAAATCTTTACATATATCATATATCTATACGTTTTTATAACTGTAAGAACCGCACCGAAATTGAACCGCTTGTCCCGCACCGTTCAATCCGCAATTACCATCCAGAGCCTAAATCGCTTCGTCTGTAAGTTTTTTTGTCTAACGAAAACATCAACAACTTTAACAGTCTCTTTAAAGACATTCTTACTACCAATAAAATGGTAAATTTCATGCCAAATTAAAAAAAAAATATATAGTAGAAATTGATAGCATATACTTACATATCATCATCGTAGGTGCCTTTGTCCAAATTCGACAAGTAAGATTATGATGCATATGATAGATTAGTTAGCTTTAGGTTTAGATTCAGACCAATTTGCTTGAAATAGTTTGTTCAAACTTTCTAGCTCAGCTCCCATTGTTGATTCTCTGAATGTGCTATTATCAACCAGTGAAACTTGTATATAATTAAAGATTTGAGTGAGGTATATTTCCCATTTATTATGTGTCAAGTGTCATATATGATGCTGAAACTGTGAAACACCAAAAGAAATGGCATATTGCCGTGTGCATTGAATTGTTATTACGCATTAGTTGAATTTGCGACCATATACAGACTGGGCTCAAGTTGGATATAGAGGCGGATGCCCTTGGCGCTTGGGTTTTGATTTTGCCACCAAATTCAACTACAGACCACAGTCATGCTCAAGGTGGTTAGGTCGTCATAGATTTTGGCATAACTATGGGTAGGACCTAGCATCCCCTATCTTGTAATGCAGTTTCTTTGTTTTTGTTATTTTCTCGATTACTTTTATCAAACCACAAGGTCGAACCGTGATCTAATACTACTTGTCATTTATATGAAAAGACTAGGTTCTACCGTGTGGAATATGTTAATCAATGCATAACAATGAATAATTTAAAAATAAATTAAAGGTCTTACTTCTGTTTGGTATTTATAAAAAATCACTTCAAAAATATATATGGTAGGAGTTGAGATTAACAGAGTAGATTAATCTAAAGTATTTTCCACGGAAAAAAAAATTAATTTTCCACGAATAATCTTTGATTATTGGGTTTAAGATCTTTTACATTGCCTAGGACATTCTCTTCTAGATAATGTTTAAAATCAATATAATAAGGGAATTAAGTACAAATGATAAACCTACCTTAACCTGACCCAAAATGTGTGTCAAAGGCCGTACGTCCATATTAAGTCTCGATTTAAAAACATCATCCGATCGTATAAGAAGACGGTGGAAAGTACTAATCTTTTTGCAACTTGTTAATATATTAATTTTTTTGTATTCGATTTCTTTTTGTTAGTTTTCTTCTCTTGAACAAGCGGGAACTTGAGCAATTGGTCCAATCAAGGTAGAAGAAACGGTGGCGTGAAGGATCTCGAAACACACATCTATTTTATTTTTCTGAATCAGAAGAAAAAGAGAATTTAATTTGCAAATCACAGTTAATATGTTTGCAAAATGTTGCAGCTACCCCTGTCCCACTTGCACTGCCAACTCGTTCGCAACGATTTTCTTTATTTTTACACCTTTCATGGCCATATTAAGTATGTATCTTATGATTAGTAAGCTTGCTATAATTGTCAATATTTGACGTTCACAATAAATAGTAATTGAAAGTACGAATTACGAAACCTTATTTTCTTAACGTTTTGATTTCTTTGGTTCTTAAAAAAAAACAAACTGGATAGCTATTCTGAAATTAATTTAAAGTTCTTACCACCATGATGCCCAGAATACATAAAGATTTGGATAATTTGAAACTTTTGTGAAGTAAAGCAAAGAAGTTGGATGAAAGGTTTTGATCGCTTGAAGCATTATCCCTGAACTCGATTAAGCACTAAACTTGATTTCGTTGTTTCGCTATGTCGTATTCATTTTGGTGTTTGTTTATGATATTTAGTTATTTACGATATGGACAAGAAAATTGTTGTAAGCATAAATTAATATCAAAATCTAAACTAATCCCAAAAACTTTATATATCCAATATTTTTATCACATAAAAGATCAACATGGTTTTAGAATTCAACTTTTCCTATCCCATGATAAATTTCCAGTGCTATACTACCATGGTTACATAATTGTGGGAAACGTGGATTATAGTTCTTTTTATGTTTGAACATGGCTTTTGGATTACATTTATTGCAAGCATAAAAATATTTTTTTTGACAAAAACAAGGATAAAAAATATAACAACTAGAATCTTTAAAAATTATGTGGATAAAAATGTATGATTTAATGCTTTAAAACCACTTGAGTATACAAAAAAAAAATCTGTTTAAATGTTGGTATATTCTTTAAGAGGTCACTTGGAACCCAAACGAAACATATCGCGACTCTCGTTATGTAAAAGGACATGCAACTTGTTGCCAAAAAAAAAAGGACGTGCAACTTGTTATCTTCTCTAATCTATATATTGTTTTATTATTATTAAAATTAATCTTATATTTATCAATTGGAAAGAAGCATAAAGAAAGGAGGTGAAGATCAACAAGTTGCAACTTGCATTCCTTTTTTATTGTCCAGAATAAACAGCTTGGCTTGTTGTGTTACCACTTGCGATTTTTTTTTATTTCATTTTATGTCAGTAACATGTTCATATCTATGCTATATATCAAATGCGTATATGTGTGGATAGATTTGTTCATTTTAATTTTACCCTTCAATCTTCCATTATAAAAAAACATCAGCCATTTCCACTTAAATTTATTTTCTAACAAGCAATTTTTGATTTTGAAGAAATTTAACTTTTCTTGTTTGCAAAAGAAATTTAACTATTTGTTGCACACGTTGTTTGTTTTTAATTTAAAAAACTTAAATATCAATCCTTTTTTAATTATCGTGGAATCATAAGAAATATAAAAGTTGTAGGAACGATTTAAAATCCTCGAGGAAAGGAAGACTTTATATATCATGCCTAGGTTTAAAGTTTTCTTTGTTGACAAAAAAAAAGGTTTAAAGTTTTCTTTAGTCATCGAATTTTCTCAAAAGATGTTTATACATACATAAGTTTGACAAATGTTATGAGCTATATATCCGAGTCGACTACGCATTGTAATCTTCAGTATATACTTACTGAATGGGGTGGTGAAAGTCCGAATAGGTTCTTTACGGATATAAAGTACAAAACTAAGTAAATGATAATAAGATTATGATGCATATGATAGATTAATTTACTAATGTATTTTTTTCACACAATAAGCCGGCAAAAACATAGATCACACGACGGCTTAAAAACAACAAAACGGCGTCGGATCTAACCAAACTACTCGACCAAACCCTCATCGCATGGACGTCTTCTTCATCACCTCCGCCGCAGAATTTTCAGCTATTTTAGCAAGTGACTGGAGATTGCATCGTACTATAACGTCCACAAAGTCGCATGTCTCTTCCTTCGTGTTCCCTTGAGGCACATCAACGACGTAGGACTCAACAACGACGGTCCCGGAGATCGGAGAAGGGTGAAGAGTCGTGACAGATCGGTAGTTAGATAACCTATGGTCCCCACCGACGACGCTGAAGCTGATGACGTGACGCTCATCATCAAGAATGTCAAGACGCTCGGTAGAGCTCCCGGCGGGTAGGCCAGAGACGACGTGGACTTGACGTAGGCTACCAACGTTACCACCGTCTCCGCCTATAACGCTGCAGCTTTTGAGGAAGTGTTTGTAAGCTTGCGGGTTGTCGAAGCGTCTGACGACGGACCATACTGTGGTTATTGGAGCGGAGATCTCTTGGATAACAGCTGAGCAACACTGGTTAGGACCAACCTCGTGCGTGTGGAAACGAGCGGCGGTTGTGTCGCGTGAGAGAGAAGGGAAACGTTTTTGAAAAGAAGCGATCATCATCGGAATCTGGACGGAGTCTCCGTTTGATACGGCGGAAGAAGGGCGGTGAACGGCTAGCATGTTGATATGAGATATGTTGACGGTCAATGTTCTTGTTTTAATACAATCTTGATGGATCTTTGATATGGTTCTTTAGGGTTAAGACAAGATGGAGGATTCAAGAGGAAGATGTTAAGAGAGGAGAAGATGTGATGTGAGTATATAAAATGAAGAGCAAAATAACCTTTACAGCGACTTGCTAAAAGTTGGGTTGTGCCCTATGGATCTGAGAGAGAGAGACTTTTTAATGCAGAGTTCATGTGATGAGTGGTGATAACGTAAACAAAAACATAGCAAGTTGCTCTTAGTGAATTTACGGATATGCCCCTGGCTATCCATAATTCTCGTTTAGTGTATTACTAGTACAGCTCCCGTGCTATGCACGGGTGTTAATTATTTATATATACATATATATTCTAAGTATAATATGTGTAAACTCAACAATGAAAAAATATATTTTGAAACGTTAGAGCAGCATTAACGCAAGGGAGAGGGAGAGTGGGTTTTAATTTTTTTTTTTATTATTATTTTTATGTTTTGTCAGATTTTTTAAAAAAAAAAAAAAATTAAAAATTGACCAATCGCGGGCCGCCACGTATCAGTGGGGCCCGCGAAAAGTGATAGAACCTTACAAACTCACCTCTTACGGAAGAGGTAGAAGAGGCAGGTTTTAATTTATAGTGGGGCCCACATGATTTTAAACTATTTTTTTTTTGAAGAGTCAGCCTTAGGAGGCAGGGATATTAATGCTCTTATAAGGTAAAAATTTGAGGTTTATATCTTACAATAGTCAGATATAAAACATTGAATTTACAATACTGGTAGCTTTACAAAATCATGGAAAAATTTAGTACATATGAAAAACAAATTAAGGAAAGGGTTAATAAGGTGAATATACAAATTTTTCATAAGTACAATTAAAATACCAACCTTTGTTTTGTAGATAATTGAAGTTAGTATCTTTTGTAGTGTTTACCTTATTTGCCTATAAATGCTTTTATTTTCTTTCATTGCATCCTTTACAGTTCTTCATTGTTGTGCTATACTTGCTTCAACATTTTTGTTTCTAAAACAATCTACAAATTTAGTTACAGTATTTTATAAGAACAATAAAGCAAAAATTTATATATTGATCAAAGTAAACAAACAAAAAACACATGAATAAAAAAAGAAAGAAAAACCAACCTGATCAGATTAGGTTTTTACCTAGACAGTAGATGAGTCTTCTTGGTTTCCCCTCACCTGAGTTACTTAAGCTCCATTTGTTGCCTTCTAATTATCCTCACATTTTTCTTCTTGTGGCACGTCTTAAATTTTTTAATTATTGTACGTGTGTTTTAAGATGAATCTCTATCACCACCACACAAAATAAGCATTTCTAGTAAATCTAGAATTGATATAATCAACTTTGAAAATATTCAAATTATTGACCTGTTTTGTTTACGCTTATCTTTCTCATCCAGTGCTGTAACTTTTTCCTATATCTATAAAAGAAAAAGAGGAAAAAACAATATAGCAGATTAGAAGAGATAAATGTTTATGAAAAAGAAATTCGATGTGATGCAAATTAGGAATTGAGCATGAAGAGTTTAAGTGTTTTTAGAGTTACTAACCTGGACTTTAACGTACAACCAACATTTTTTTTTTGCAAAATTACAACAGCCAACTCGGAGTATGCTTACATTTCGCCAGAAATTATGTTGATGGATACAGAACTGTAGATTTAATACTGTGGATTCGTCGGCAGAAGTTTGCTTAAAAATTGAAATTTCATTGCATTCTAGGAGAGTTAGAAGCTGTTAAATTATTTACGTTATAGACACTGTGATTCTATTTAGAAAAAAAAGATTAACGGTTCCAAAAATGGTGAGATCATGGATTTAGTGTGAGAAATTTTAGGGATTTTTTATTTTATCAAAATTTAATATTAATCAGTTAAAAATAAACCTGTTTTTTGCTTTAATATTTTAAAATTAAATTTTAAAAATATATCCTATGTGTCAAAATCTGATTGCTCATGTGACTTGTAATTTAGTATATAAAGGATTAATAATTTAATAAACAGCATTTTAAAAGTCTTTACATATATCAATGAATTTATAGTTTTCTTACATTTTTTACCACAAATCTGGACGAAATGATGCAATTTTTGAATTTTTGATACTTGTCTTGAAAATTTTGAATAGTTAAATCTAAATGGTGATATATCTAAATTCGTGAAAATTGAATTTGGTTTTGAATATAATAACCCTATAAATAACTAGTTTTTAAAAGTTCAGTTCGGTTGAATATTAATATATTAAATGTAAAGTGTTACAGATTAATTAACGTACAGTTTAAGGTTGAGTATAAAAATATATCAATTTTAGTTTTCTTTTGTGTGGATATACAATTACACACAATGAACATTTAAACTTTAGTACTCTGAATCATATTACTACGCTTCCAACACGCTTCTAGGTAGTTAAATGTAATAGTATTTAATTATATTTGATTATCTTGATGAACGAGTAGATGGAACAAGTTTGTCTGATAAAATTAAATCCTTGCATTGCGTTGATTAACATATACAGTATGGAATATACAAAGCATCTGCCTCTCGTCCATTTCACGTCACGAGAAAGAGATGCGCTTTCAGATACATTTCATATGTCATGTGATGCACCAAATAGGGAGAGAGATCGTCAAAGTGTGTTTGCTAAATGAAGATGATTGAGATGTGGCAAGAGCAACTTTTCAGTAATCATATCATATATGTCATATGGTTAATGTGACCATGATGTATCAGATGTTTTTTTTTACTTTGTGCATAAGCCTAAAAAACTAATGCAATTAAGTACGAGAGGTTCTAATAGGTAACTTCAATCCCAGATCATTTCACCAAGAATTGAGGCTAACACACTTTTTTGAAACACACTTTTTTTTGAAATACTATTGAGAAACACACAATAACTAAAATCAATAATGTAAATACCTTGGAAACTTAATATATGTGAAATCATAATACTGAGATTTTATACAAAACATTCCAAAGAATACGGCAAGAAAATGAGCTTGCCTAAGAAAAAATGGACTCCTTGAAACGTGATTAAGGCGTTTTTATAACTTTTTGTGGTCAAGTTGACCTTAATAAAAATATCTTTGACTATTTCTTTACTTAAATACAAAACATTTTAAAGAACACGCAAGATCAGGGAGAAGAGCATGTCGTTTCATTAATTAGACGGTGAACGTTGTGCTGTTTTGAGTTGTTCCGTGGTACAAGTATAGTCTTTCATAGGGGTGGGCAAAAAAATCGAACCAAACCGATCGAACCGAACTGACTGAACCGAAACCGATTCGAACCAAACCAAAGTCCATTTCAAATCATTCAGTTGAAGATTTTCCCAACCCGAACGGTTCAGTTCAGTTCAGTTTAAACCGAACCGAACCGATAAACCGAAATGTTTTTATAGTTATTTAAATTAAAAATATTAGTAATATCAAGATATTAAAATCCTAAATTAAAAATGTTCCCTGCTGCGTCTCTTTTCTGCGTCTCCTACTCTCCTTCCTGCATATTTTTCCTTTTGGTGGTGTCAATTCTAATAACTTCAAATTCTCTCAAAGACGTGTTCTGTTTTCAATTTTAGTTAGTGAAAAGAACAATATGGAATCATCATGGGTGTAGAGTTATAGTAAAAATATAGATAAATACTCGTATAGTATTTGATGATTTGTTGCAAGTTTTTTTTATGATATCACATGAAAGATGATTCATTCGAGGCTTTTTTAATTATTAATGCTATAAGAGACGACAATATTGTTTTTTTTTTCTTTTTATTTAGTTAATTTTCGTTTGATTGAATTCTTATAAAGTTATAAACTATATTTGTAACTTTTTAAAAGGTTTTTATTTTGGTTTTATATTAAATTTAATTTACATACTTAATTTTTTATTATGACCAACGCGATTATTTCATGACAACCATACATTTAAAAGATTTCTTGTACAATAAATAAACTAAGAAAAATCTGATGAAACCGAACCGAACTAAACCGAAATACAAACCGAACCGAATATAAACCGAACCGAACATAACCGAACCAAAATCGATCCAAACCAAATTTACTATGGTTTACTTCAGCTGAAAAAATTCTAGAACCAAACTAACCAAACCGAACCGAACTCGAACCGAACCGATAAAATAACCGAAGTGCCCACCCCTAGTCTTTCATCATACGCGTCAAAGTAGAACGCCAAAGCGAGCTAGCATCTTCTCTATCTCTCCGGGCGGATTATTACAGAAGAGAGATGGATCAGATAATGAACAAGGTGGGCTCTTATTGGTTAGGACAAAAGGCAAACAAAGAGTTCAACTCCGTCGGTGACGACTTTAATGTATCCTTCCCTTTCTCTGTCTCTTTCTTTGCTTTTAATATAGTTTCAGTTTATTATTACATAATCGAAAACTCTGTTGTGTGTTTAATTGAAAGTTCACTGCTTTATCGTTACTCGTATCTTAACTGAAAACCCTTGTAGAAGAAGATTGGTTAAATATATATATGTTTACACTTGGTCTTGAATCCCATTTTAGCACTTGTTGTTACAGTTTTGTACTTATTGGGTAACATATCTTGAATAAAGTTCATTACTTTTGGTCTCTATTTCTCTAACTACACAAAGTGTCCTGAGTTTGATCATTCTTTCTTGCAGTCATTGTCTAGCAGTATTGAAGGAGGTACCAAGTGGTTGGTCAACAAACTCAAAGGTTTGTTTTTTTTAACTTCTTCCAGTTCTGAACACAGTATGTAGTTCAGAACTGAGTACTATTATGTGACTCCCCTTCACTCCTTGTAGTATATGTCAAAGTAGCATTGCTTATAAATTGTTTATTATTGACAATTTGTCTTGTTCTGAAATAGGAAAAATGCAGAAGCCATTACCTGAGCTGCTAAAGGAATTTGGTTTACCGGTTGGGATCTTTCCACAGGACGCCACAAACTACGAGTTCAACGAAGAGACGGGCAAGTTGACTGTCTTCATCCCTGAGACCTGCGAGGTTGGGTACAGGGATTCATCGGTCCTGCGGTTTTCGACAACGGTGACGGGTTACCTGGAGAAAGGGAAGCTAGCTGAAGTGGAAGGCTTGAAAACAAAGTTGATGATTTGGGTGAAAGTTACTTGTATCTCAGCAGACCCATCAAAGGTGTATTTCACGGCAGGGATGAAGAAAAGCAGGAGCAGAGATGCTTATGAGGTTATACGGTGTGGTGTTAGTGTTGATAAATTCTAACTTATGGTACCAATTAATAATAAAACGAATGTTACCAAGTTAGTTTTTTTATGTATGCTTTTAGCACCTTGTGTTAAACTAAACCTGGTGAAGCAAACCTTTTACTTATTAATGTGTAAGAATGTTGGTACTTGAATTGTGTTGCAGTAAGCAGAGATCAATCACAAATATTTTACTTTAGATCGCTCATGGTACATTTTAACAAAACACATAACAAGTAGAGAAGGAAATAGGTACTGTGAGTAGAGGTCAGAGTTTAGTGTTGGTCGTATGAAAGAAGAGTTTGAAAGCTTCATAAGTTTTGGTAGAATTGTAAATATCCTCAAGTGATAATACCAATGTTCACAAAGTCGTTAGACAGTAATTAGACACTTTATAGGAGGTTATTGATTAGATGAATCTAAACCATTTTTTTTTATAAAATTATTCACAAAAAATCGTTTCGTTTAAGTTTGATTTGCTGACTATTAGACCAATTTTTAGAACACTGAATAATATCAACATAGACTCACTGATACCAACATGAAGTACATGTCAATAGCAAGATGCAAAAAAAAAACAGAACATAGATTTATTGAAACAGAGAAAACATAAAACAGTTCTAAGCAGCTTGTTGAGCAGAAAGCCTCTTCCTAGCCTCCTCAATAATGGTAAGCTTATTAATACCTTTACCCTTTGGAAGAGAAACCCATGGCTTAGTTCCTTTCCCAAGCGTGAACATAGAATGTGGATGGTCTCGAAGCTTCCCTTGTGTTTCTCACGGTTCTTGATCACACCAACACGCCCTCTGTTCCTCCCTCCAGTCACCATCACAACTTTTCCAACATCAGACTTGATAAACTCCACAACCTTGTTCTCCTCGAGGTCTAGCTTGATGGTGTCGTTGGGTTTGATGAGCGGGTCAGGGTAACGGATGGGGTGCGACCATCGTATGTGTTCAGGTAAGGGATTCCCTTCTGACAAAACTGGATGGTTCTCACTTTGCACAGCTTGAACTACACAATAGTTAAACAAGGAAACATGTTATAGGTTAACTGTAATCAAGTAAATGAACATACAAGAGATCCAAACATCTGCTTCCTCGTCCCTGATGGAGTGAAGACGGAAGCGTCCCTTGGTGTCATAGAGAAGACGGAAGTTCTCATTTGTCTTTGGGATAGACACAACATCCCTGAAACCAGCAGGGTATGTATTGGGCCGAAAATTAGATTTCTTTTACTTGGGAAAGAAACCTGGGTCCATCTAAATTATTGAAATGGATTGTGTTCATATCTCAATATATTCTCATTTGTAAGGTACTAAAATTTAACATAATAAATAGTAAAAAATAAAAGAAAAATGTTTATTGACTACGCGAAGTATCAACCATCACATGGCTAACCATATAAACTAAAATAATGTATACATTTACACGAAATATATATTATACATGATTACATCCCTCAACTTAATGTGTTATGTAGTTAATATCACGAGTTTAATTTTATTTATCCAAAACTTGATGTGGATATCATATGGTGCTGGGTTTGCGGGTTATCCCGCCCTGACCTGTCCCGTCCGCCGTGGATCGAATCATTTTTTTGATTCAAAAACTCAACCCGCATAAGCCACATACAAATTTTTTTCTACCCGCACCCGCCCCGGCAAAGCCCGTGGGTAATCCGTCAAACCCGTGGGTAATATAATTATATTAAAAATAATTGTTATATAGTTAAAAATAATTATTTTTAAAAAATATATATTAAAATAATATATTCATAATTCAAATTATATAAATATTTATTATATTTTATATAGTTTTCCAAAAAAAAAAAAAATTTTATTTATTTTTAAAATAAATTTGCGTGTTAACGGATACCTGCGATTCAATTTCGGCTGACATGTATCTGCCCCGATTAAAATAATCTCGATTCGCACCCGCGATTAAAAATTTTAAAATTGTTCGAACCGCATCCGCCTCGCGGCGGGTCAAACGAGATGGGGCCCACGGGCAATTATTAATATTCCCAGCACTAATGTCAGATGTCGTTTAAATCTCCCGCTTTTATCATTTAAAATTTGATGTACCTGACGATAAATTTAACTAAATATGAAAGTTATAAAAGATATTATATAATTTTGGTTTTTTAATTATTTTAATATGTTTTGTTATTAACTCTTAATAAAAAATTTGTAATAGTTTGATTAATTGTGTGATATATACTTATTTGTTCAATTTTTTATTATAAAACTTACTTCATCTCTTTTTTTTTGTCACCAAACAAACAGACTCATCATTGACTCTGTGAACCAAACTGGTAGCTCTGCATCCATGTGAACGATGAAAGATGATTTTTTTATGGCACTCCGTGCTAGACTATCCGCCTTTTGATTCTCCGTCCGGGGTACATGAATGATCTCTGAGCTGAGGAAACATGTCTTCCACATCTTTATATCTTCCAGATAACTCTCAAACATCGACCATTCTTCTGGTTCCAAAATCATTTTCACCAATTGAGAACAATCCGTAGCAAATGTGACCTGATATTGATATAGACATCGGCCATATTAACGCTTCCGTCTCCGAGTGGAGGGGTGAAAGACTTGCCCGAATATTCCTTGCACCAAAAAAATCATCAAATCCCTCAAGAATACTATACCAACCATGGCCTGAATAATGATCTTTATCTTTCCACAAACCATCTATAAAGCACCAGCGACCTACCCTCCTCGGACAGTGCCTAACCTCAACTTGTTGTGATGCCTGCTGAATATTTTTCACCTGAGCCTCAGCGCAAAGTTTTGATTCGATCTTCGCAAGATTAAATGTATCTCGTGGGTTCATATCCAAATTACTAAAAATTTTGTTATTCCGACTTTCCCAAATGTACCATAATATCCACGCAAAATGATGATCTTTCATCTCCAGGATAACCCTCTAGAAAAGATGATCCAAATTTGTGAAGAGAGAACTAGTAGGGAAAAGATATGGGTTTGACGGTGTCTTTGACAACGTCCAAACTTGACGCGCAGGAGGACATTCAAAAAATACATAATTTATTGACTCATCATCAGCTCCACATCGAGCACAACATATATCTTCTTGTATTCCTCTCGCTTGCAAATTATTCTTCACAGCTATACACCTTGATATCATTTGCCATAGAAAATACTTTATTTTCGGAGAGCATCTCACCTTCCAATAAAACGTTTTTAAAAAATAAAATTTTAAACAAAAATTAATGAGTTATTTTATTTATATTTCATAAACAAAAATTACATCTGTTTAAAAATGTATCAAATAAGTATATATCACACAATTAATAAAACGGATTACAGAAATTTTATTAAAATTTCATAAGAAAACAGATGAAAATCATTAAAAACAAAATTACATAATATCTTATATAAATTTTATATTTAACATAAATAAAATAAATATAATTATATATTTTTAAATAAACTAAAATAAAATTTTTTAAAACACTACTTATCAAAAGATGTTAAAACATGTTGATTTTGTAAATTAGATTTTGTTAAAAATAATATTACTCTTTTAAAACATGGATCAAAATATTATTTTGTTAAATTACGATCGGGTCAATTATATTTTAATTGATGAAACGAGATATTTTAACATTCTCTAACATTTACATTAGTTTTTAGATGAACGAAATTAAACTTGTGATGTGAACTACATTAAATCATTAAATTGAGGGATGTTGTCATCCATAACATATATTTCACGTAGTTGGATATACATTAGTTTAGTTTGTATGACTAGCTATATGATAGTCAATAATTCATGTAGTCAGCAATCATTTTTCCAAAAATAAACTCTCATCCCATGTTCTCCCTCTAATCTCATTTTTATTTTTCATTTTCCATAGATTTGATACAAGATTTGGTTTCCAACAAAATTTACAATCCTTACATATTATCTGAGTAAAAATTCTTGTTACGCGCTTATAAAAACAAAAGCAAAAAATGAAGACAAAACCAAAATAAAAGTAAAATTAAATTATTTCTACTGTCTTGTTTATGATAAAATAACGTTTTATTTATTAACATGCATAACATTTTTTTTTTTGCTAACCGAGTATTCTGGTCCCATCGTGGTGGTCCAGACTAGAGATCGAAGTGAGCATGGACCCAAATGTCACCAGGTGGCTCACCGTAAATGGTCTTCGGTTTCGGATGTTGCAGTTCATATGTAAATTTCACAGTGCATAACATATTTTAGTCAACTGAATTAAATTTAGGGTTACGGTTTTAGTGATAACTTATTTATATGAACATAACAGTACCTTATATTACAATATTAATATTTAAAAGAATTATAATTACTGGAAGTTTGCGTGATACATCCTAATTAAGTTATTTTGAAGTTACAAGGAATTATTGTGAGAAAGTATATGTTATCCGCGCCTTGCCTTTAATGTCATAACTATATAATTAAAAAACTGATAAGAGTTGACCAAAAACAGAAGAGAAAAAACAAATTTAATAAGATAATTCAAATGTGAGTTTGTACATCATATTTCTGGTCAGAGATAAAAGAAAAAGGTGAATTAATATGGCAGTCAATGAATTGATTAGTTGTTGACTCCGATTGATTATATATATACCGATCCATATCGATTGAGAAATAGAAGTAGAACTTAACCATGGATACACGTCAAATGATCGTTATATTTTCTTCTTTGGTTCTCACGCAAATGACCCTAGGAAACATTGATGTTAGATTTTACGACTTCTACTTTGTTTTCCATTTCTTAGTATTTGATTTTATAAGAATTTTTATTTGCATCAATTTTACAGGAGTTTGATTGTGTTGATATATACAAACAACCCGCTTTTCAACATCCATTGTTGAAACACCACAAGATTCCGGTATGATAGTGACCTTGATTTAATCTTTTTTTAACACTACCTTGATTTAATCAAATATGAAATAAATTAGTGTAGACAATTTAGAAATATTTTGACCTATATTTTTCTCTTAATTTATCTTGTTAACTTTTTTTGCTATGTTTCAGGAAAAATTCACTTCAAATGAAAGTTTTGATAGAAAAAGTAAATATAAAACAACTGATCAAAGTTGTCCAAAAGGAACCGTGGCAATCTTAAGACAAAGAAGTGAAACTGAGAGTCTTCATCTCGACACAGACGATCATTTCGGCCACCATGTATATCCTTCTTTTTCTGCCTGTTTTATAGTTTATATTCATCCCTTATTAAAAAATAATAATATTTAGTGTGTTATGAAACATGCAAGACGTGACTTCTATATGTGATATATAATATATTATTGTACAGTTTGCGGTAATGGACACATATCCGGATGCGAGCATCTATCGAGGAGCACAAGCTGATATAAGTATCCATAACCTAACTTTACAAAATAATCAATTAAGTAGAAGTCAAATTTGGTTAGAGAATGGACCTCCTGGAGAACTCAACAGCATACAAGTTGGCTGGGCGGTACGTCTTTATAAACCTCATACATAATACACATGTAATGGAATCAATACGGCACACATCTCATCACATAGTTTACGTAGGTGCATCCAAGATTGTACGGAGACAGTGCCACACGATTTACTATTTATTGGACTGTGAGTAAACTAATACTTTTTCTTAATTATGCTTGTAGATATATAACCATACTTTTTTTCTTTTTTACATAATAATATTGTTAATATATTGTATGAATTTGTCTTTCATTTATCAGGCTGATGGCTATAAAACCACTGGATGCTATAATACAAATTGTCCTGGTTTTATTATTGTAACTCGAAATCCCTCGATTGGAAACATTTTTAAACTATCCTCCGTGTATGGTGGTGATAAAACAGTTATTTTCACACCACACGTTTATCAGGTAAACATTTATTTACAATATTCTATATGCATGTTATTTAACATTAGTTTTGGGAATGGGGAGTATATATTATATAGTTTCTATCAAATATTTCTTAACAAGGCCAGTTTTCAAAAAAAAAGAAGAAAATTCTTAACTGTTTTCTTCTTTGCTTCAATATTTATGTAGGACGTCTTTACTCCAGGCTGGGCACTGAAAGTAGATGACGAAATGATTGGATATTGGCCCGGAGAGCTATTTACACACTTGAAAAATGGAGCTTCTCGGGTGCGTTTTGGAGGAAACACATATATATCTCCAGATGGGATTAGTCCTCCAATGGGAAATGGTCATTTTCCGCTTAAAGACTATCAAAGGAGTTCGAGTTTTCTTCATGTGAAGCTTACGAATCATAGGTATCAGACAATCGAAGCTAAAACAATATTAAGGAATGCAGATTCTAGGTGTTTTAGACTAATGGACCGGCGTTACACCAAGGAGAACGGAAAGTCCTTTTCTTATGGAGGAGCAGGTGGCAGATGCGGTATTTGATGATTTTATATATCTACTGACCAAGACTATCAAATTTACAAAAGAAATACGAACTATTTTCAATACTACAAATCATTTTATTGTTACTAAATCACATTTATGTTTCATGTTTTAAATGAGAGAGTATCAATACAAAACAAACACGAGAATATTTAAGTTTTCCCTTTGTCCAGAAACACTGCACTTATACATATATATTAATATTATCCCGTCATCAAACCAGAATCAATCACAAAACCACAAAGTACAAAGTTTATATTTACAATCTATGTCAATACTCCTTTGGTTTGTTCCCAGTTCCCTTCTTGATTACAGAAGAACCAAGCTTTAGTCTCGTTCTTTCACACAAAGTTTTGACATTTAAACATCATTAAAGCTGCTAAGACATAGAACAGAGGATAAGCTACTACAAACACATGGCAATGTTTCTCAAGGAAGAACTAAACAACTTGGTGATAAAAAAAATTAGAATTCTTTTACTCGGAGAAAGAAATCTGGGTCCATCTAAATTAATGAAATGAATTATGTTCATATAAATGTATATTCTCATTTGTAAAGTGACAAAACTAACACAATAAATAGTAAAAAAACTCTCATCCTCATGTTTTCTCTCTACTTTCCATAGGTTTGAGTAAAAGTACTTATTACGTCAAAACAAAAACAAAAGAAAATGAAGACTAAACACAAAAAAAAAACGTAGATAGTATGATAGGAATAAGAATGAAAGTAACAAAAAAAGTAAAATAATAGATAACTTGTTCCTTATTATTCCATCCCGGATTTGATAGAAATAGTTTTATTCTGTGCTTCCTTGAACTAAAAGGAATGAGAAGAAACATTAAAGAAAAATATTATTTATAAATAGTATCAAATCTAATAAATGAATAAGACTTGACCATTCCATTCATTCTTTTGATCTGGACCTTAAACTAGTGTTATCCATTTACTGATAATTACGGAAACGGATAAGAGGTGACCAAAAAATATTTCAACAAATCTAGTAAGAAAATCTAAATATGAGTTTGTAGTACATCACACTTCTGGTAAGAGATAAAAGGCGAATTAATATGGGGATCAATGAATTGATTAGTTGTTCACTCCGATTGATTATATATAACGATCAATATCGATGGAGAAACAGAAGTAAAATTTAACAATGGATACACGCCAAATGCTCGTTATATTTTCTTATGTGGTTCTCACGCATATGACCCTAGGAAATATTGATGTTAGAGTTTACGACTTCTACTTTGTTTTCCATTTCTTAGTATTTGATCTTTAATTTAATTTTTTATTTTTTTTGTATTCATCAATTTTACAGGAGTTTGATTGTGTTGTCATATACAAACAACCCGCTTTTCAACATCCATTATTGAAACACCACAAGATTCCGGTATGATAGTGACATTGCTTTAATTAAATATGAAATAAATTGGACAAATTAGAAATATTTGACCTATATTTTTCTCTAAATTAATCTTGTATCTTCTGTTATGTTTCAGGAAAAATTCACTTCAAATGAAAGTTTTGATAGAAAAAATAAATATAAAACAAATGATCAAAGTTGTCCAAAAGGAACCTTGACAATCTTAAGACAAAGAAGTGAAACTGAGAACCTTCATCTAGACACAATCTATCAATTTGGCCACCATGTATATCCTTCTTTTCCTGTTTTATAGTATATATTCATCCCTTTTTTTAAAAATGAGTATATATTCCGATCTGGGACTATGAAAGGAGTTCGAGTTTTCCTCATGTGAAACTTACGAATGATAAGTATCAGAGCATCGAAGCTGAAACACTAATGGGGGTTGCAGATTCTAAGTGTTTTAAACTAATGAGTCGGGATTACACCAATGAGACTGGAAAGTCCTTTTCTTTTGGAGGACCAGGTGGAAGATGCGGTTTTTGATTATTTTATATATGTTCTGACCAAGACTATCAAATTTACAAAAGAAATATGAACTGTTTTCGATACTATAAGTCACTTTTATGTTTCTTGTTTTAAATGAGAGTCAGTACAAAACAAACATGAGAATATTGAAGTTACAGATATAATTGCACTTAAAAGAAGAAGAAGCATCACAAATGAAACATAAATAACAAAAAAAAGAAATGGACAAAACAATCTTATTTAGTTTTCCCTTTGTCTAGAAAATAATCTGCACTAACTGTATATTAAGTATTAACGTTATGCAGTCATCAAATCAGAATCAAAAAAAAAAAAAAAACAAAGTATAAAGTTTAAATTTACAATTTTATGTTGCTGCTCCTTTGTATTGTTCACATTTCCTATCAAAACTTCTTGATTACAAAAGAACCAAGCTTAAGTTTCCCATTGGAATGTTCCGGTACAGATATGAAACGACACTGAAGCATAATAATATTTTTGGTGTCAAAGGAAATGATATTTAGAAACTGATTTTTTTAAAAAAAATTGGTCAAGAATGACATTGGCTTTTGCAGAATGTAAAACCATATAAAACTTAAACACGAAAATGTAGATTTATGACTATATTCCTCTCTGGGAAATTAAATAAAATATAAAACTACACGAAAAATATATAAACAAAACAACCAAACATTAAAAATCAATAAATTAACAAAATGGTCAAAACTGAAAATTTAAAATCCAAAAATATAAATTAGTCTTCTATCAATTTTATGTATTTAAAAGAACAATTTTAAGCTATAGTATTCAAAAGTTAAAGCTATAACTATTTAAAAGTTGAGGCTACAAAATATTGAAAATGTTCACACGAAATTTATAACCATCAATCATAATATGCAAAATCCCTATTTTAATTTATTAATTTTATAAATGTCAAGAAATCCTGAAATGATTAGAAATGGAAATAAATATAAAAAACGTAAACTAACAAAAAAATTTTTTTGCTATCCATACAAAATATTTGGAACTCCTACATAAAAATAACTAAAATATTTTTGTCTTTTAAATCCAGTTTTCAAAGAATTAATTAAAAATATATTAAAAATAAAAAATGAAGTTGAGGGTATATGACATGAGAAATTTCACACATAACTTAAAAATAAAATTATGCCAAATCAGCATTTGATTTTATTAAATTTTCCAAAAATATTTATTTCAAAATAAATAAAAAAGTACTATCAAACAAGGTAAACTAAAAAAAAGAAATTAATATAAAATAAGAAAGAATAACAAACTAGAAATCTTTAAAAGAAATTAAATTGATTTATATACTAAATATTTGGAAAAGGAACATAAAATATGTCTTAAAATGCAAGATTTTATATAATGCAAGACTTTGAAAGAATATCACTATATGGACTTAAATTATCTAACAATCAACTTTACATGTTTGCTAACTCATTGCAAATTAACATTAAAATAGTTTAACAAAACATAAATAGTATGTCCATAAATTTTCTTATATGATAGGTGATACAAGAATCACATCTTTAAAAAATCAATAAAAATATTAAATTATCAAAATTAAAAATTAAAATATATAAAAAATAGAAAGTAATTAATGTCTTCAGAAATGTAAAATCTAAAGAATCATATTTATACAATTAAAATACAAATAAAAATAAGAAACTAAGCTAACAAAGGAAACATATATCCTTCTAAAACTTTAACTTAACTCTTTGGAAATTTAATATCAAACATAAATTCTTTGAAAAAATGTATCCTACAGTATGTCTAAATATACAAATTATATATATCAAAATAAAATAATTAATTAATATCGAAATAGCTAACCTAATAACAAATTAAAAGAAAATTGCAAGACTCACAATAGTCACTACAATTATTTAGTGATGACATTCAACCATCTTAATGCTCCAACTATGTTTCAGAGTTTGATGGACTCGGTATTTAAACTTTATATGCGTCACTTTGATGCATAACTCATCACCATAAACATGTGAACCATCTAAAATGCGACTTTGAAATGATGAGACAGAATGTTTGTATGCTAAGAGAAGTAAGTATCCTTTTGCTACGGAGAGTGTAGAGTATTGAGGGCATTATGTTTATTCTGAGGAGTATCCACATACTCAATGAAAGTTAAAGCAATTGCTTAATGGCATATATAATTATATTATTCTCAAGGACTACATGGATTTGATATCATATTTCTCTGAAAATTCAACACAAAAATGTTTAACTAACAAAAAAAAAAGGAACATACATTATGTCTTATAAAACTGTAAAAAGTTCCAAAGATTTTGACAACCTAAAAGCCATAATTCTTGACAAACTTATTTGTAATAGTTAGGGATAGAAAATGTCCACTTAGGGATAGTTACCTGGTTTTTAAATAAATATGAAAAGTTGAAAGATATATAATAACTAAAAGATTGATGTTCAGTCGTATAAAATGTCAAAGCATTCTTATTAAATTATAATTTTACGCAAATATAATATTTCTAAAACGTGTTGGAAAATTTAGTATTTTTATAAATTAGTTATTAGTTAAGAAAATATCTCACATTTCCAGTAACTTCTATAAGAAATCATGTTTGAAAATGCTATCTCTTTTCAAACTCTAAAATACTATTTTAGCATTGTTTTCACAATTATCATACTGAGAGATACATTTAGAAAAGGAAGTAAAATGATGACTTCGTAATTCAAAACATATTATGAAAATATAAATACAATATTTGATGAAGTGTAAGCTCTGACAAACATAATTCAATCACAATTTTTTTTTTTGCTAAACTTTCCACCACAATTTTCAAAATTTGTGCTTTGCATAATGCCGAATGCAAAATCAGGTTAGGTTCTTAAAATTTATGTATTTGATTGTCATTCAGTCAAACAATAAAATGATAAAGACCAGTAGAAAAACAGAAAGCATAGTTAAAGTTAGAAAAAGTATAATTCAAAAACATAATTTTTTATTTATTTAAATAATTATTTATTATATATATATATATAACAAAGGTATATAGGTCTCTTGTTTTGGAACTCTCTTTCTTGTTTTGGAGCTCTCTTTATAACTATGGGAGGTTTTTTCTCTGTTCCCTTGTCAGGTGATCAAGTATCCAAAGATGTTTCTCACGTTTCGTGCTTCAAACCGAACTACATTAATAGTCTCGAGGAGAAACTCGCAGCTATGCAGAGAGACATGGAAGAGCTCAAGGCAAGACAAACTGACGTGTTGAGAAGGGTCGAGAGCGAAGAGGAAACCAGAAGTACGCAACGGACTGCAGAAGTCAAGGTATGGCTTAAAAACGTTGATAACATCAGTAGGCAAGTCAGTTATCTGATTAACAATAGCGCTGCCGAACTTCAAAAGCTGTCTCGTAGTGGGTTATGTTCCAAGAACTTAAGATCCAACTGTGGTTACGGGGACAGGGTGGCTTTGATGTCGAAGAAGCTCAACGATCTCAAATCTGAAAGTGTTACTAAAACGGCTGAAAAGGAGAACGTTACTCTGGACGCTAGCGCTATAGAGGAGCTGCAACACTTGGAACGACCAGACAGCTTAAAGAGAGACATCTCCTCAGGCTCCGCTTTGAAGAAACTGTTTAGCGCTCATGGGTTGGCGTATCGCATCGAAGAGTTATGTATTAGAGATCTTCAGAGAGACGAAGCACATCTAGTTTTGCCGACAACGATGGAGCAGCTCCGTAAGATTGGTGTAGAAAGGTGTCCAGCACTGAGAAAGCTTCCACTTAGTTCTGGGAGTTGCGTTGGTGGTGATGAACTTATCATCAGTTACAGTGATGATCTATGGTTGGAGAGAGTTCAGTGGGAAGATAAAGCCACTGAAGAACGTTTCTTGCTCTGCTGTGAAAAGGTATTTAACTTTTCCATAACTAACAAAGTTCCTTTAGTCTTTTTTTTTGGTATCCTCAGACTAAAAGTTTGTGGTCTTCTTTGCTTGTGTTAGGTCATCATGCCCTACTAGCCAAGAGACCTGTGAAGCAAGGCGGTGCAAGTGTTCTTTAATATCCTTTTCTGCTTACTCTGTCGATTGCTTAGACTTCTTATCTCAAAATGTAAGTGTTTGTATTGTGGAGACTTGATTGTAATGTATTTTGATAAGAAATTGTTAGACGATAATTAGGCGCTTTAGAACACTGAATGATACCTTAAAGGTCCAATATAAAATAGGTCATAGACTCACTGAGACCAATAGAAAGTCGGTAAAACAAAGGCCTACAAGTCTAAGACTAAGGAACTCAGTAGCAAGAAGCAAAAAAAAAAAAAAACAGAACATAAGTTTTCACTTTGCACAGCTTGAACTACACAATAGTTAAACAAGGAAACATGTTATAGGTTAACTGTAATCAAGTAAATGAACATACAAGAGATCCAAACATCTGCTTCCTCGTCCCTGATGGAGTGAAGACGGAAGCGTCCCTTGGTGTCATAGAGAAGACGGAAGTTCTCATTTGTCTTTGGGATAGACACAACATCCCTGAAACCAGCAGGGTATGTATTGGGCCGAATATTAGATTTCTTTTACTTGGGAAAGAAACCTGGGTCCATCTAAATTATTGAAATGGATTGTGTTCATATCTCAATATATTCTCATTTGTAAGGTACTAAAATTTAACATAATAAATAGTAAAAAATAAAGGAAAAATGGTTATTGACTACGCGAAGTATCAATCATCACATGGCTAACCATATAAACTAAAATAATGTATACATTTACACGAAATATATATTATACATGATTACATCCCTCAACTTAATGTGTTATGTAGTTAATATCACGAGTTTAATTTTATTTATCCAAAACTTGATGTGGATATCATATAGTGCTCGGTTTGCGGGTTATTCCGCCCTGACCTGCCTCGTCCGCCATGGATAGAATCATTTTTTTGATTCAAAAACTCAACCCGCATAACCCACATACAAATTTTTTTCTACCCGCATCCGCCCCGCCAAAGCCCGCGGGTAATCCGTCAAACCCGTGGATAATATAATTATATTAAAAATAATTGTTATATAGTTAAAAATAATTATTTTTAAAAAAATATATATTAAAATAATATATTCATAATTTAAATTATATAAATATTTATAATATTTTATATATTTTTCCAAAAAAAATTTAAATTTATTTATTTTTTAAATAAATTTGCGTGTTAACGGATACCCGCGACTCAATTTCGGCTGACATGTATCCGTTCCGATTAAAATAATCTCGACCCGCACCCGCGATTAACAATTTTAAAATTGTTCGAACCGCATCCGCCTCGCGGCGGGTCAAACGAAATGGGGCCCACGGGCAATTATTAATATTCCCAGCACTAATGTCAGATGTCGTTTAAATCTCCCGCTTTTATCATTTAAAATATGATGTACCTGACGGTAAATTTAACTAAATATGAAAGTTATACAAGATTTTATTTAATTTTGGTTTTTTAATTATTTTAATATGTTTTGTTATTAACTCTTAATAAAAAACTTGTAATCATTTGATAAATTGTGTGATATATACTTATATGTTCAATTTTTTATTATAAAACTAACTTCATATCTTTTTTTTTGTCACCAAACAAACAGACTCATGCTGACTCTGTGAACCAAACTGGTAGCTCTGCATCCATGTGAACGACGAAAGATGATTTTTTTATGGCACTCCGTGGTAGACTATCTGCCTTTTGATTCTCTGTCCGGGGTACATGAATGATCTCTGAGCTGAGGAAACATGTCTTCTACATCTTTATATCTTCCAGATAACTCTCAAACACCGACCATTCTTCTGGTTCCAAAATCATTTTCACCAATTGAGAACAATCCGTAGCAAATGTGACCTGATATTGATGTAGACATTGCCCATATTAACGCTTCCGTCTCCGAGTGGAGGGGTGAAAGACTTGCCCGAATATTCCTTGCACCAAAAAACCCATCAAATCCCTTAAGAATACTATACCAACCATGGTCTGAATAATGATCTTTATCTTTCCACAAACCATCTATAAAGCACCAACCCAAAGTTTTGATTCGGTCTTCGCAAGATTAAGTGTATCTCGTGGGTTCATATCCAAATTACTAAAAAATTTATTATTCCGACCTTCCCAAATGTACCATAATATCCACGCAAAATGATGATCTTCCATCTCCAGGATAACCCTCTAGAAAAGATGATCCAAATTTGTGAAGAGAGAACTAGTAGGGAAAAGATATGGGTTTGACGGTGTCTTTGACAACGCCCAAACTTGATGCGCAGGAGGACATTAATAAAATACATGATTTATTGACTCCTCATCAGCTCCACATCGAACACAACATATATCTTCTTGTATTCCTCTCGCTTGCAAATTCTTCTTCACAGCCATACACCCTGATCTCATTTGCCATAGAAAATACTTTATTTTCGGAGAGCATCTCACTATCCAATAAAACGCTTTTAAAAAATAAAATTTTAAACAAAAATTAACAAAATTAATGAATTATTTTATTTATATTTTCATAAACAAAAATTGCATCTGTTTAAAAATGTATTAAATAATTATATATCATACAATTAATAAAATGGATTCCAGAATATTTTTAAAATTTCATAAGAAAAGAGATGAAAATCATTAAAAACAAAATTACATAATATCTTATATAAATTTTATATTTAACATAAATAAAATAAATATAATTATATATTTTTAAATACACTAAAATAAAAATGTTAAAACACTACTTATCAAAAGATGTTAAAACATGTTGATTTTGTAAATTAGATTTTGTTAAAAATAATATTACTCTTTTAAAACATGGATCAAAATATTATTCTGTTAAATTACGATCGAGTCAATCATATTTTAATTGATGAAACGAGATATTTTAACATTCTCTAACATCTACATTAGTTTTTAGATGAACGAAATTAAACTTGTGATGTGAACTACATTACATTATTAAATTGAGGGATGTTGTCATCCGTAACATATATTTCACGTAGTTACATATACATTAATTAAGTTTGTATGACTATCTATATGATGGTCAATACTTAATGTAGTCAGCAATCATTTTTCCAAAAATAAACTTTCATCCCATGTTCTCCCTCTAATCTCATTTTTATTTTTCATTTTCCATAGATTTGATACAAGATTTGGTTTCCACTAAAATTTACAATCCTTACATATTATCTGAGTAAAAATTCTTGTTACGCGCTTATATAAACAAAAGCAAAAAATGAAGACATAACCAAAATAAAAGTAAAATTAAATTAGTCTTACTGTCTTGTTTATGATAAGATAACGTTTTATTTATTAACATGCATAACATATTTTAGTCAACTGTATTAAATTTAGGGTTACGGTTTTAGTGATAACTTATTTATATGAACATAACAGTACCTTATATTAAAATATTAATATTTAAAAGAATTATAATTACTGGAAGTTTGCGTGATACAATCCTAATTAAGTTATTTTGAAGTTACAAGGAATTATTATGAGAAAGTATATGTCATCCGCGCCTTGCCTTTAATGTCATAACTATATAATTAAAAAACTGATAAGAGTTGACCAAAAACAGAAGAGAAAAAATAAATTTAATAAGATAATTCAAATGCGAGTTTGTACATCATATTTCTGGTCAGAGATAAAAAAAAAAAAGGTGAATTAATATGGCAGTCAATGAATTGATTAGTTGTTGACTCCGATTGATTATATATATACCGATCCATATCGATTAAGAAATAGAAGTAGAACTTAACAATGGATACACGTCAAATGATCGTTATATTTTCTTCTTTGGTTCTCACGCAAATGACCCTAGGAAACATTGATGTTAGATTTTACGACTTCTACTTTGTTTTCCATTTCTTAGTATTTGATTTTATAAGAATTTTTATTTGCATCAATTTTACAGGAGTTTGATTGTGTTGATATATACAAACAACCCGCTTTTCAACATCCATTGTTGAAACACCACAAGATTCCGGTATGACAGTGACCTTGATTTAATCTTTTTTTTAACACTACCTTGATTTAATCAAATAAGAAATCAATTAGTGTAGACAATTTAGAAATATTTTGACCTATATTTTTCTCTAAATTAATCTTGTTACCTTCTGTTATGTTTCAGGAAAAATTCATTTCAAATAAAAGTTTTGATAGAAAAAGTAAATATAAAACAACTGATCAAAGTTGTCCAAAAGGAACCGTGGCAATCTTAAGACAAAGAAGTGAAACTGAGAGTCTTCATCTCGACACAGACGATCATTTCGGCCACCATGTATATCCTTCTTTTTCTGCCTGTTTTATAGTTTATATTCATCCCTTATTTAAAAAAAAAATATTTAGTGTGTTATGAAACATGCAAGACGTGACTTCTATATGTGATATATAATATATTATTGTACAGTTTGCGGTAATGGACACATATCCGGATGCGAGCATCTATCAAGGAGCACAAGCTGATATAAGTATCCATAACCTAACTTTACAAAATAATCAATTAAGTAGAAGTCAAATTTGGTTAGAGAATGGACCTCCTGGAGAACTCAACAGCATACAAGTTGGCTGGGCGGTACGTCTTTATAAACCTCATACATAATACACATGTAATGGAATCAATACGGCACACATCTCATCACATAGTTTACGTAGGTGCATCCAAGATTGTATGGAGACAGTGCCACACGATTTACTATTTATTGGACTGTGAGTAAACTAATACTTTTTCTTAATTATGCTTGTAGATAACCATACTTTTTTTCTTTTTTACATAATAATATTGTTAATATATTGTATGAATTTGCCTTTCATTTATCAGGCTGATGGCTATAAAACCACTGGATGCTATAATACAAATTGTCCTGGTTTTATTATTGTAACTCGAAAACCCTCGATTGGAAGCATTTTTAAACTATCCTCCGTGTATGGTGGTGATAAAACAGTTATTTTCACACCACACGTTTATCAGGTAAACATTTATTTACAATATTCTATATGCATGTTATTTAACATTAGTTTTGGGAATGGGGAGTATATATTATATAGTTTCTATCAAATATTTCTTAACAAGGCCAGTTTTCAAAAAAAAAAAGAAGAAAATTCTTAACTGTTTTCTTCTTTGCTTCAATATTTATGTAGGACGTCTTTACTCCATGCTGGGCACTGAAAGTAGATGACGAAATGATTGGATATTGGCCCGGAGAGCTATTTACACACTTGAAAAATGGAGCTTCTCGGGTGCGTTTTGGAGGAAACACATATATATCTCCAGATGGGATTAGTCCTCCAATGGGAAATGGTCATTTTCCGCTTAAAGACTATCAAAGGAGTTCGAGTTTTCTTCATGTGAAGCTTACGAATCATAGGTATCAGACAATCGAAGCTAAAACAATATTAAGGAATGCAGATTCTAGGTGTTTTAGACTAATGGACCGGCGTTACACCAAGGAGAACGGAAAGTCCTTTTCTTATGGAGGAGCAGGTGGCAGATGCGGTATTTGATGATTTTATATATGTACTGACCAAGACTATCAAATTTACAAAAGAAATACGAACTATTTTCAATACTACAAATCATTTTATTGTTACTAAATCACATTTATGTTTCACGTTTTAAATGAGAGAGTATCAATACAAAACAAACACGAGAATATTTAAGTTTTCCCTTTGTCCAGAAAACACTGCACTATACATATATATTAATATTATCCCGTCATCGAACCAGAATCAATCACAAAACCTACAAAGTTTACATTTACAATCTATGTCAATGCTCCTTTGGTTTGTTCCCAGTTCCCTTCTTGATTACAGAAGAACCAAGCTTTAGTCTCGTTCTTTCACACAAAGTTTTGACATGTAAACATCATTAAAGCTGCTAAGACATAGAACAGAGGATAAGCTACTACAAACACATGGCAATGTTTCTCAAGGAAGAACTAAACAACTTGGTGATAAAAAAAATTAGAATTCTTTTACTTGGGGAAAGAAATCTGGGTCCATCTAAATTAATGAAATGAATTATGTTCATATAAATGTATATTCTCATTTGTAAAGTGACAAAACTAACACAATAAATAGTAAAAAAACTCTCATCCTCATGTTTTCTCTCTACTTTCCATAGATTTGATACAAGTTTTGGTTTCCGCCCATTTTTACGGCTCTTATATATTATCTGAGTAAAAGTACTTATTACGTCTTATAAAAACAAAAACAAAAGAAATTGAAGACAAAAACACACAAAAAAAAAACGCAGATAGTATGATAGAAATAAGAATGAAAGGAACGAAAAATATAATAATAGAAGACTTGTTCCTTATTATTCCATCCCGGATTTGATAAGAAATAGTTAATTTTTCTGTATTTCCTTAAACTAAAAGGAATGAAAAGAAACACTAAAGAAAAAATATTCTTTATAAATAGTATCAAATCTAAGAAATGAAGAAGACTTGACCATTTCCATTCATTCTTTTGATCACTATTTGGACCTTAAACTAGTGTTATCCATTTATTGATAATTACAGAAACGGATAAGAGCTGACTAAAAAAAATTTCAACAAATCTAGTAAGAAAATGTAAATATGAGTTTGTAATACATCACACTTCTGGTAAAAGATAAAACGCGAATTAATATGGGGATCAATGAATTGATTAGTTGTTCACTCCGATTGATTATAGGGCCCCTTGATTATATATAACGATCAATTTCGATAGAGAAACAGAAGTAAAAATTTAACAATGGATACATGCCAAATGCTCGTTATATTTTCTTATGTGGTTCTCACGCATATGACCCTAGGAAATATTGATGTTAGAGTTTACGACTTCTACTTTGTTTTCCATTTCTTAGTATTTGATCTTTAATTTTTTTTTTTGTATTCATCAATTTTACAGGAATTTGATTGTGTTGATATATACAAACAACCCGCTTTTCAACATCCACTGTTGAAACACCACAAGATTCCGGTATGATAGTGACCTTGATTTAATCAAATATGAAATAAATGGGACAAGTTAGAAATATTTTGACCTTTATTTTTCTCTTAATTTATCTTGTTATTTTTTTGCTCTGTTTCAGGAAAAATTCACTTCAAATGAAAGTTTTGATAGAAAAAATAAATATAAAACAAATGATCAAAGTTGTCCAAAAGGAACCGTGGAAATCTTAAGACAAAGAAGTGAAACTGAGAGCCTTCATCTCGACACAGTCGATCAATTCGGCCACCATGTATATCCTTCTCTTCTTTATATATATAGATATTCATCCCTTTTTCTGAAAATTAGTATATATTCATTCCTTATAAAAAAATAATACTGTATAATTCAAACTATTCAGTGTGTTATGAAACTTGCAAGACGTGACTTTTATACATTATTGTACAGTTTGCGGCAATGGACGCATTTGCGGATGAAAGCAACTATCGAGGAGCACAAGCAGATATAAGTATTCATAACCTAACTTTACAAAATAACCAATACAGTAAAAGTCAAATTTGGTTAGAGAATGGACCTCCTGGCGAACTTGGCTGGGCAGTACGTCTTTATAAACCTTATACATAATACACATGCAAATGGACCCAATACGGCACACCTAATCACATATTTTGCGTAGGTGCATCCAAGAGTGTACGGAGACAGTGCCACCCGATTGACTATATATTGGACCGTGAGTAAACTACTACTTTTCTTAGTTATGTTTGTATCTAACCCTACTTTTTATTCTTCTTACATAATACTAATACGAATAATATATTGTATCAATATGTCTTTCATTTATTAGGGAGATGGCTATAAAACTGGATGCTATAATACAGAATGTCCTGGATTTATTATTATTACTCGAAAACCCTCGGTTGGAAGCATTTTTAAACAATCCTCTGTGTATGGTGACAAGCCAGTAACTTTCACACCACAAGTTGTTCAGGTAAACATTTATTGACAATCTTCTATACGCATCTTATTTGATATAAGTTTTGGGAATGGGAGTATACAGTGTATATAGTTTCTACCAAGTATTTCTTAACTGTTTTTCTTTTTGCTTCAATATTTTATGTAGGGCTTTGGAAACTGGGCACTGACAATAGACGACGAAATAATTGGATATTGGCCCGGAGAGCTATTTACACACTTGAACAAAGGAGCTTCTCGGGTGCGTTTTGGAGGAAACACATTTATATCTCCAGATGGGATTAGTCCTCCAATGGGAAATGGTTATTTTCCGATCGATGACTATTCAAGGTGTTCGAATTTTTTCATGTGAAACTTACGAATGATAAGTATCAGAGCATCGAAGCTGAACCAACAATAGGGATTGCAGATTCTTATTGTTTTAAGCTAATAGATCGGGATTACACCAATGAGACTGGAAAGTCCTTTTCTTTTGGAGGACCAGGTGGAAGTTGTGGTGTTTGATTATATTATATATGTTCTGACCAAGACTATCAAACTTACAAAAGAAATATGAACTATTTTCAATACTTCAAATCACTTCTATGTTTCATGTTTTAAATGAGAGTCAATACAAAACAAACATGAGATATTGAAGTTACAGATATAATTGCATTTAAAAGAAGAAAGAAGCATCACAAATGAAACATAGATAACAAAAGAGAAAATGACAGAACAATCTTATTTAGTTTTCCTTTTGTCTAGAAAACACTCTGCGCTAACTGTATATTAAGTATTAACGTTATGCAGTCATCAAATCAGAATCAAACAAAAAAAACAAAGTATAAAGTTTAAATTAACAATTTTATGTTGCTGCTCCTTTGGTTTGTTCACATTTCCTATCAAAACTTCTTGAATACAAAAGAACCAAGCTTAAGTTTCCCATTGGAATGTTCCGGTACAGATATGAAACGACATTGAAGCATAATAATATTTTTGGTGTCAAAGGAAATGATATTTAGTAACTGATTTTTTTAAACAAATTGGTCAAGAATGACATTGGCTTTTGCAGAATGTAAAACCATATAAACTTTAAACACGAAAATGTAGAGTTATGACTATATTTCTCTCTGGAAAATCAAATAAAATATAAAACTACACGAAAATATATAAACAAAACAACCAAACATTAAAAACAATAAATTAACAAAATGGTCAAAACTGAAAATTTAAAATCCAAAAATATAAATTAGTCTTCTATCAATTTTATGTAATTAAAAGAACAATTTTAAGGTATAGTATTCAAAAGTCAAAGCTATAACTATTTAAAAGTTGAAGCTACAAACTATTGAAAATGTTCACACGAAATTTATAACCATCAATCATAATATGCAAAATCCCTATTTTAATTTATTAATTTTTTAAATGTCAAGAAATCCTGAAATGATTAGAAATGGAAATAAATATAAAATAACGTAAACTCACAAAAAAATAATTCTTGCTATCCATACAAAATATTTGGAACTCCTACATAAAAATAACTAAAATATTTCTTAAAACTATTTTTGTCTTTTAAATCCAGTTTTCAAAGAATTAATTAAAAATATATTAAAAATAAAAAATAAAGTTGAGGTTATATGACATGAGAAATTTCACACATAACTAAAAAATAAAATTATGCCAAATCAGCATTTAATTTTATTAAATTTTCCAAAAATATTTATTTCAAAAAAAAAGTAATATCAAACAAGGTAAACTAAAAAAAGAAATTAATATAAATAAGACAGAATAACAAACTATAAATCTTTAAAAGAAATTAAATTGATTTATATACTAAATATTTGGAAAATGAACATAAAATATGTCTTAAAATGCAGGATTTTATATAATGCAAGACTTTGAAAGAATATCACTATATGAACATAAATTATCTAACAATTAACTTTACATGTGTGCTAACTCATTAAAAAGTAACATTAAAATAGTTTAACAAAACATAAATATTATGTCCAAAATTTTTCTTATATGATAGGTGATACAAGAATCACATCTTTAAAACATCAATAAAAATATTAAATTAACAAAACTAAAAAGTAAAAAAAAAAAATAGAAAGTAATTTATGTCTTCAGAAATGTAAATCTAAAGAATCATATTTATACAATTAAAATACAAAAAAAAACATATATCCTTCTAAAATTTTAACTTAACTCTTTGGAAATTTAATATCAAACATAAATTCTTCGAAAAAATGTATCCTACAGTATGTCTAAA
This sequence comes from Brassica napus, assembly GCF_020379485.1. NCBI lineage: Eukaryota > Viridiplantae > Streptophyta > Magnoliopsida > Brassicales > Brassicaceae > Brassica > Brassica napus. The sequence goes on from NC_063438.1 coordinate 4,023,385, forward strand.
TATAAAAATTATATATATCAAAATAAAATAATTAATTAATATCGAAATAGCTAACCTAATAACAAATTAAAAGAAAATTCCAAGACTCACAATAGTCACTACAATTATTTAGTGATGACATTCAACCATATTAATGCTCCAACTACGTTTCAGAGTTTGATGGACTCGGTATTAAAACCTTATATGCGTCACTTTGATGCATAACTCATCACCATAAACATGTGAAACATCTAAAATGCGACTTTGAAATGATGAGGCAGAATGTTTGGATGCTAAGAGAAGTAAGTATCTTTTTGCTACGGAGAGTGTAGAGTATTGAGGGCATTATATATATTCTGAGGAGTATCCACATACTCAATGAAAGTTAAAGCAATTGCTTATTGGCATATATAATTATATTATTCTCAAGGACTACATAGATCTAATATCATATTTCTCTGAAAATTCAATACAAAAATGTTTAACTAACAAAAAAAGGAACATAGATTATGTCTTATAAAACTGTAAAAAGTTCCAAAGATTTTGACAACCTAAAAGCCATAATTCTTGACAAACTTATTTGTAATAGTTAGGGATAGAAAATGTCCAGTTAGGGATAATTACCTGGCTTTTAAATAAATATGAAAAGTTGAAAGATACATAATAGCTAAAAGATTGATGTTCAGTCGTTTAAAATGTCAAACCATTCTTAATTAAATTATAATTTTACGCAAATATAATATTTCTAAGACGTGTTGGAAAATTTAGTATTTTTATAAATTAGTTATTAGTTAAGAAAATATCTCACATTTCCAGTAACTTCTAAAAACAAAATCATGTTTGAAAATACTATCTCTTTTCAAACTCTAAAATACTATTTTAGCATTGTTTTCACAATTATCATACTGATAGATACATTTAGAAAAGGAAGTAAAATGATGACTTCGTAATTCTAAACATATTATGAAAATATAAATACAATATTTAATGAAGTGTAAGCTCTGACAAACATAAATTCAACCACAATATTTTTTTTTTGCTAAACTTTCCACCACAATTTTCAAATTTTGTGCCTCGCATTATGCCGAATGTAAAATCAGGTTAGGTTCTTAAAATTTATGTATTTGATTGTCATTTAGTCAAACAATAAAATGATAAAGACCAGTAGAAGAACAGAAAGCATAGTTAAAGTTAGAAAAAGTATAATTCAAAAACATAATTTTTTTATTTATTTAAATAATTATTATATATATATAACAAAGGTATATAAGTCTTTAGGCAGTTCTCTCAAATAGTCATTTTTAAGTTTTTGTCACAAAAATAGCCCACAAGAAAAAACATGACCAAAATAGTTTTTTTTTATTTGAAATTTTTAATATTTATTATTTATTTTTAAAAATTTGAAACCATATCCCCAAAACTCTATCTCTTAACTCTAAACTCTAAGTCTAGATTAGTTAAACCTAAGATAAAGTTTTATTTTTACCCTTTAATAAAACTTATTTTGGTCATTTTCTTCATTGAATATTATTTTTGTGACAAAAACTAAAAAGAATTATACTAGGGAATTTCTCAAAATCTTTTACCATTTAATAAAAAATGTATTTTTCAAAATATCTTTTTATTTATGGTAAACATGAATAATGGTACCAAGAAAATGATAAACATGAAAATTCCCGCATTAAACTATATGTGTCATAATAATCAACATAACTAGAGACAATTTGCAAGTAATTAACAATTATGCTTGAAAATTCTATTTCATCAATAAACATCACCTAAATGAAAAGTTAAACATTCTAGATAAAAGAAACCTAGAAAAAAGCCAAATCAATGCAACAAAAATGAAGTTAATAAAATAAAATATTATATTTTACATACGTATAATTCATATTATGTTGTAACCTATTAGATTTTGTTTTAGTAAAGTTAATATTGCACCGTCAAACATATAAAAAATCGTTTCAATCCTAAAACCACATTTAACAACCGATTTCAAATTGATGACATAAACTTAGAAAGATATCTGTAAGTGTCTTGAGAACTTTTCTTACTATACATTTATGAGTCCGTTTTTTATTAATGATACACTTTTGATTTGTAAAAAAAAATTAGATGATTCAAGCCACATACCCAAATAAAACAATAGCTCTAAATTGACTATACTAAATATAAAATTAAATATAATATAAATGCAACAATTTATATATAAGTAAAAATGGTAAATATTTCAAAATACACAATCCGCGCGAAGTGGAGAAAAGTCTCTAGTATATTTAATAATAACTAAGTTAGTTGGAGGAGAAATAATAGGAAATTAAATTAATGTATTAGTCCAACCTAGATTATTTGCAAGTAGATAAAACGTTATTATATCTTAATAGTATTGATGATTATATGTCCATATTTCTTTTACAATCCTTTTGAAGCAGATCAATATTGACTTTATTATTATTATTGATATTTTTTTTATCACGAAAATGCCTTTATTATTGATATTGATTGATGACAATAACCAAATGCTTTTATTATTGATTGATAAAATATAATTAAAAAAAAGGAATAAGAAAACAAATAAAGAGTGCATTGATAATATGCTCCAAATCTCAAATTTTGGTTTCCACGTTTTAGATTTTGGATTCCAAAGAAAATTACTTTTCGCACATCAATCTGGATTCCCAAAATCTTCTACTTCATGATGTAACTTGTTATTTTTCATCCATACCAAAAAACTTAGATTTATCTTAGATCATCAAAGAGATTGACAAAATGTTCTCCGGTCTGAAAAATAATTTTTTTATTGTGGATCCCTGAAACATATTTGAAACCATAATAAGATTTTGAAGATAGTATAATTAAAGTAGACTATAAAAAAATATGTAAAAGTCACGTACATGAACACATATGAAATATGTTTTTTATGCTCTGAAGATGTCTCATTATGTCATGTGCCTAACTCCTTCCGAAAATAATATGATGAATTGGTTAAAAGAATTCAATGCGGTGTTGAAACGTGAATTTTCCTTTTCATGAGTGAACTTTCCTTTTCATGAGTTGGCCATGTGTATTGCAATGACTTCATAAAACAGGGTGCATGAACCACTTTGGCAATTTTTAATTGTTTTGTCTCTCTGGATAGGTTTTATTTTCGTGAGATTCGTGAGACATGCGATGTTCGTGAGATTTGTGAGACATGCGCTTATATAAGATGTAATAACAAGTTGATATTAGGGTTGTTTTGGTACGATGGTTTATTAATAGATTTAAATGGTTCAATTATATAATAATGTCACCAATTTATAGTTAGAGTAAAAACCGGATACATATATAAGGTGAAATATTTGTCACGGGCTGTTATAATATACAAGGAAAGATCAAAAAAAATAATAAAAAGAAAGGGTGCAGTAACATTTCATAGATAGATTTTTTTGGACTATTTTTCTTTTATTAGTATAGATTATGTTCATATAAATGTATATTCTCATTTGTAAAATGACAAAATTAACACAATAAATAGTAAAAAAAACTCTCATCCTCATGTTTTCTCTCTACTTTCCATAGATTTGAGTAAAAGTACTTATTAAGTCAAAACAAAAACAAAAGAAAATGAAGACAAAACACAAAAAAAAATACGTAGATAGTATGATAGGAGGAATAAGAATGAAAGTAACGAAAAAAGTAAAATAATAGAAAACTTGTTCTTTATTATTCCATCCCGGATTTGATAAGAAATAGTTTTATTCTGTGCTTCCTTAAACTAAAAGGAATGAGAAGAAACATTAAAGAAAAAATTCTTTATAAATAGTTTCAAATCTAAGAAATGAAAGACTTGACCATTCCATTCATTCTTATGATCTGGACCTTAAACTAGTGTTATCCATTTACTGATAATTACGGAAACGGATAAGAGTTGACCAAAAAAAATTTCAACAAATCTAGTAAGAAAATCTAAATAAGAGTTTGTACATCATACTTCTGGTAAGAGATAAAAGGTGAATTAATATGGATATCAACGAATTGATTAGTTGTTGACTCCGATTGATTATATATAGCGATAAATATTGAGGGAGAAATAGAAGTACAATTTTAAAATGGATACACGTCAAATGCTGGTTATATTTTCTTATGTGGTTCTCACGCATATGACCCTAGGAAACATTGATGTTAGAGTTTACGACTTCTACTTTGTTTTCCATTTCTTAGCACTTGATCTTTTAAGATTTTTTTTTTTGTATTCATCAATTTTACAGGAGTTCGATTGTGTTGATATATACAAACAACCCGCTTTTCAACATCCATTGTTGAAACACCACAAGATTCCGGTATGATAGTGACATTGCTTTAATAAAATATGAAATAAATTGGACAAGTTAGAAATATTTGACCTATATTTTTCTTTAAATTAATCTTGTTATCTTCTGTTATGTTTCAGGAAAAATTCACTTCAAATGAAAGTTTTGATAGAAAAAATAAATATAAAACAAATGATCAAATTTGTCCAAAAGGAACCGTGGCAATTTTAAGACAAAGAAGTGAAACTGAGAGCGTTCATCTCGACACAATCTATCAATTCGGCCACCATGTATATCCTTCTTTTCCTGTTTTATAGTATATATTTATCCCTTTTTTTTTAAAATGAGTATATATTCATTCCTTATAAAAAAAATAATTCAAATTATTCAGTGTGTTATGAAACTTGCAAGACGTGACGTTTATACATTCTTGTACAGTTTGCGTTGATGGATGCATCTTCGTTTGAAACCATCTATCGAGGAGCACAAGCTGATATAAGTATTCATAACTTAACTTTACAAAATAACCAATACAGTAAAAGTCAAATTTGGTTAGAGAATGGACCTATTGCCGAACTCAACAGCATACAAGTTGGCTGGGCGGTACGTCTTTATAAACTTTATACATAATACACATGCAGTGGAACCAAGACGGCACATCCCATCCCATATTTTGCGTAGGTACATCCAAGAGTGTATGGAGACAGTGCTACACGATTGACTATATATTGGACTGTGAGTAAACTAGTACTTTTCTTAGTTATGTTTGTATCTAACCATACTTTTTATTCTACATAATACTAATACGGATAATATATTGTATCAATCTGTCTTTCATTTATTAGGGAGATGGCTATAAAACTGGATGCTATAATACAGAATGTCCTGGATTTATTATTATTACTCGAAAACCCTCGATTGGAAGCATTTTTAAACAATCCTCTGTGTATGGTGACAAACCAGTAACTTTCACACCACAAGTTATTCAGGTAAACATTTATTGACAATCTTCTATATGCATCTTATTTGACATTAGTTTTGGGAATGGGAGTATACAGACTGTGCCGTGCCTAGAGTATTAGGAGCCTAAGGCAAATTTGTCCAATTTTTTATTATAGATAATAATACAAATTCTAATACTAGTCTAACAATAATTTTTAATACAAAATCTAAATAAAAGTTGGTATTTTGTTATTTTAGATTTTGAAGTTATTTTATAAAAGGAAAATTATAGAAAGTACCAGTGAAAATATAATACTTTTGATGGGAAAAAAAAATATAATTTTTAAACTGACAAAAAAAAAAATTCAACGTACAAAAAAAAGAAAAAACTTGTGTCTATGACAATAAGTGAAACCAGAGGAAAAGGTTTGAATTATTTAGAAGAAAACATAGGTTTTCTTTTCCAGTAAGCCACTAATTACATTATCATTTTGCTAATGACTACAAATATGGGGCCCCTAAATTTCCTAAACCAAGTGGGGCCTGAGGCTAATACCTCAAAACTTATACCATTGGCACGCCTATGTATACAGTGTATGTAGTTTCTACCAAGTATTTCTTAACTGTTTTTCTTTTTGCTTCAATATTTTATGTAGAGCTTTTTTGGAAACTGGGTACTGTACGTAGACGACGAAATAATTGGATATTGGCCCGGAGAGCTATTTACACACTTGAACAAAGGAGCTTCTCGGGTGCGTTTTGGAGGAAACACATTTATGTCTCCAGATGGGATTAGTCCTCCAATGGGAAATGGTTATGTTCCGATCTATGACTATGAAAGGAGTTCGAGTTTTCTTCAAGTGAAACTTATGAATGATAAGTATCAGAGCATCGAAGCTGAAACACAAATGGGGGTTGCAGATTCTAAGTGTTTTACACTAATAAGTCGGGATTACACCAATGAGACTGGAAATTCCTTTTCTTTTGGAGGACCAGGTGGAAGTTGTGGTGTTTGATTATTTTATATATGTTCTGACCAAGACTATCAAATTTATAAAAGAAATATGAACTGTTTTCAATACTACAAATCACTTTTATGTTTCTTGTTTTAAATGAGAGTCAGAACAAAACAAACATGAGAATATTGAAGTTACAGATATAATTGCACTTAAAAGATGAAGAAGCATCACAAATGAAACATAAATAACAAAAAAAAAGAAATGGACAAAACAATCTTATTTAGTTTTCCCTTTGTCTAGAAAATACTATGCACTAACCGTATACTAGATGTTTGGTCCGCTAGTGTTGGGTTAATCGTTTTACATTATATTTTTATTAATTTAGAAACTAGCATGATAATTAATTATTTATGTTTTTAAAAAAATAAATCAAACATCAATATATATATATATATATTTATTATTGTGTTGAAATTTTACATTCAAATATTAGAAATATTTTAGGAGATATCTTTATACAAAATGTTTTGTTGATTAATATTTAATTATAAATTGTTTATATGTTATTTTCTAACTTTTATAATTGAAAACAAAATTACTTTAAGAGAACAACACAATATATCAGAATTATCTTATTTAAAAATTCTAAAATTATTAATAAAAATTCTAAGATAACAACACAATATATAAGAATTATCTTATTAAAAAAATTCTTATATTATTAATAAAAATTTGTTTTTAATCATATAATTAATTATATATAAACTCATTAAGGGTAATATTGACTTTAACCACTTAATTATTTTAAATTGTTTTTATATCTTATTTTTAACTTTTATAATTGAAAAATATGCTTTAAGATAACAACACAATATATAAGAATTATTTTATTTTTAATAAAAATTAATATTATTAATAAAATCGTATATGATTAAATAATTAATTATATATAAAATTCATTAAGGGTATCATCGTGTTTGATCACTCTAACTTTCAACGTGAGAGTTGTTGTTAAAATTTACTTAGCAAATAATAGTATAGATTCGTTTTTGATTATATAATAAATTATATATTAAATTCGTTAAGGATAGTATAGATATTGACCGCTCTAACTTTCAACGTGAGAACTCCGTTGTTAAAATTTACTTCGCAAATAATAGTATAAATTAAGTATTAACCTTATGCAATCATCAAATCAGAATAAAAAAACAAAGTATAAAGTATATATTTACAATTTTATGTTTCTGCTCCTTTGGTTAGTTCACATTTCCTATCAAAACTTCTTGATTATAAAAGAACCAAGCTTTAGTTTCCTATTGGAATGTTCCGGTTCGGATATGAAACGACATTGAAGCATAAAAGTATTTTGGTGTCAAAGGAAACTGTTTTTTTTTTGTTCACTAGGAAACTGATTTTTAAAACATTGGTCAATACAAAACAAACATGAGAAAACTGAAGTTAAACATACACTTGCACATTAAATATATATAAGAAGAATGGTATTTAGCAAAAAAAGAAAATATATAAGAGGACAGACAAATAAGAAGCATCATAAAGAAGAACATCACAAAGTGAAACACCTTTAAGAAGAACAAGACATAACAATAATTTTTCTTTTTCATTTCTCCCTTTGTCCAGAAAACACTATGCACTATATATATATATCTATATATATATTAATCTTATCCGGTCAACAAACCAGAATCAATCACAAAACCACAAAATATAAAGTTTTTATTTACAATCTATGTCGCTGCTCCTTTGGTTTGTTCCCAGTATATAGTTCCCTTCTATCAAAACTTCTTGATTACAAAAGAACCAAGCTTTAGTTTTCCATTGGAGTGTTCAGAATGGGTATGAAACGGCTTTATAAGCATAGTGTATCTGTTGTTTCAGAGGGAAGAAGCTCTTGCCGTAGTTCAGGAGATAAATAAGATTGCACATTAGTTTGTCTATGGTTGTGGTTCGCGTGCTTTGTTATAGAGGTCGATGGTATCTGTGTGGTTGGGATCAAGACTCAGAGCTGCTTCACAGTCTCTGATAGCCTCTGCGGATTTACCCATTGAATCATAGAATGCTGCCCGTAGATGTAACAGTTGAAGGTCAGGTTTAAAGGCTAAGGCTTTCGACAGCTCCTCAATGGCTTCGGTTTCTTTATGGTCATCCATTAGAACTGTAAACACAGGTTTCATTAGAAAAACAGAAGTAAGAAACAAGGAAGGACTGTGAAACTTAGCGCACCTGCGGCTCTGTATCTGTACGGGTACGTTCTCAGAGGATCTAGCAGTGTGGCCATCCCTAGGTCGCTCTGTGCCATCTCTCGGTCACAATACTCTGACCGCTTCTCAAAGGCAGATGCATTGTTCCGAGCTTTCTCTATCAGCTTCGTCATCTCATCGTAAGCCCATTTCCTTTGGTGTTTCAGATGGTACACACGAGCTAGCCCTTGGTGAGCTCTTGTGTGCTTGATGTTTAGCGCGTTCGTGTAGCAATCAGCTGCAAGATCCAGCTTATCACAGTCAACATACACACTTCCCAAGTTGTTCAAAGCCTGCAAAAAAAAAAAATACAACAAACTGTTAAATGATAAAAGTGTAATGTTAATGAACCGAAACAGTTTCTTTCACTCTTACTTGTCCCTTACGAAGACCATCTGATGGACAACGAAGTGCTTCTTCAAGGAGCTGGATCACGTACTTTGAGGACTCAGGGTCGAGCGCGGAGTCTGCAAGAGCGTAAGCTTTGAGGAAATATGCTTCGAAGGATCTTTGTATGGAAATAGATTCCTCAGCCTTGGCAAGGGCTTCTTCACGGTGGCCTGTGTCATACAGTATCCATCCTTCATAGACAAGTCTCTCATGCTCTGACTTTGAATGGTTTCGTGCTAGTCTAAGGCTACGCATTGCTGCCTTTTGACAATTTAACCTGAAACATCAAACCAACACATCATCCACTATCTGACTGAAACCACCTTGAATGGTAAACCTCATGGTTCTAAAAATGGTAAACTTGATCTTTTTAAAAAAAATGGATTTATACGACTCAAATCGGTTTAAACCATTTTAAATCAATTTAATCGGTTTATATCAATTTAAATTAGTTTAAATCTTCTGAAGTAAGTAATAATGTTAGTATAGATCCACAAAATTGTCTTTTTTTTTTTTTGTATTTTTGTTTTGTATATCTGATTTTCATAATTCATCAAAAATAATTTTATAATTAAACCCAAAAATTAAAATATCTTATATAAATGATGGTAAACCTAAGCTTCTCAAACAAAGGATGTACCTTAAAAGAAGAAGAGACTGTCTGAAACGCAAAAGGCTCTTCCCCGGATCATTAGCCAACATATGATGAACAACAGCAAGAGAACCAATATCATCAACAGATGACCAACGATCATATAGCTGCATCCAGCAATCAGCCTGGTTCCATTGCTGTACCAGCGGGCGGAGTAGCTCCACCATATGATCACCATGAATCTTCTTGTTAAACATCAAGAAGTTCGGCTCCAACGTCAAAAGCGCTCTTATATCTTTCAAAGCACCCTCATAGTCCTCCATAGCTATAGAGATCCACGCTCGCATCTCTAAGCAGTCAGGAGAGACCTTAAACCCCATGATCTTGTTCAGCTCCGCGACCGCAGCACCGAACTGACTCTCCTCGGACAATGAGACCGCCCTGAACATGTAAGGGAAAGTCAAAGTTGGGTCCAAATCAGTGGCCATGTCCAAATCCAGCAGCTTCTCTTTACCGCTGCAGTACAAGGACCTCTCCTGATGCATCCAACCAGTAGCAGCTGAACAATCCGAGATCAGCGAGTTCATGATCTTATAAGCCGAGTAGCGATGTCCGCGCTTAAACTTAGACCTTGCTACACCAACGAGAGAGTAAACATGACCCGCCTCGACCGCGGAGCTAAACCATCTCTCCGCGTCTTTATACTCTTTCCTCTCGAGCATCACAGCACCTAACTGGTGACAAGCGAGCTGCTTCTGCCACGCCTCAACCGCATACTCAACTAAACATTCTAACATCATTACCGTTGTGTTTGATTTCATATCATCCTCCATAGCGATCTGGCTTAAGAAAAGATACAACACAAACGAACCGTGCCCAACTAAACCCAGTCTCTCACGCCCTTCAACGCTGCAAAAAATCTTCACAACGTTCGGGTTACGCATCGAGCTAGGCAACTCTCTGAGGAACACCTGAACACAAGCAGCCACCAGAAGGTACGCAGCCTCCTCCAATCCATACTCAATCAACAACAACGCATCATCAAGGTCCTTAACAAGACGAGACAAATGCGAATCGCAAGCTGCTTTCAACTCGTCGCAGCAGAACCTATTCGCCAACGTTAGCAGCTCCAAGACTATATTAACAGAAAAGATCTCAACTTTATGAATTCTACTGAAAGCCTCAGCAGCTCTCATCCCTTCCACTGAGACTCCGTTCAGCGCGAAGTTAATCGCGCTGAGTCTAGTCTCTCTAAACCCGCCGTACAGCATTACTTTAAAGGGTCTAGACAAGGAAGCAATCTTGTACCTCACGCAACGAACCTCCTCATCACCTATACAAAAGGACATATCATAATCCACGTCACACGTTGAACATTCCGAAACACAATCTCCACCGTTGGTTTCTGATCTTGAACAGAGGCAACGATTGTAAACGGACTCCGGGTCGTACCCGGAGACCAGAGACATATTAGGGCATCCGAGATTTCTTCCACAGCAATCCATCGAGGTGGTACCAATAAGCTCATCTTCTCTCCTCTCGTATCTAAGCCAAGAGGATAAAACCACTTTGGTGTGGACGTCGACGGCGTGCTGCCGAGCTGACCGGAGACTCCGCCGGAAAAGCTTCGGATCGGTTAAGCCTCTGAAGATCGCGCATTGCTCTAAGAAAGCTTCGGACTTTTCGAGGTTTGGACAGTTCTCTATCCGGCGGTGGACTTCGGCGAGCTTCTCGATCGAATCTACGAATCTGAGGGAAGGATCGATGTGAGGCTCGAGGAGATCGGAGACGGGGAGGCCGTGAGGGAGGAGGAGAGAGTCTGACGAAACGGAAGCGTTTTGGTGAGTATGTGAGGGTTTGGATCGGGTTGAGTTTACGCGAAAGTGGTCTTGGAGATGATGTAATAGCTTTTCACGGAGGCCGGTGGACGGAGGAGGAGGGGGAGAGGAAGAAGGGTAGACCTGCGTGGCTTTGCATCCTTCGATAAGCTTCAAGCTTCGCATCGTTGTGAAGAGATTAGGCTGCATCGTTTCGTTCGTAAGGATGAAGAACACTTTCCAAGGTTTTTGATTCGATTCGTTAACCGGAAAATCAGAGATCTTAACCGGGAAACCACTTCTCTTCTCCCTCTCACGATTTTGCTTAATTGTGTGATTCTTTGTGTTAATCGGAAAACGTGTCTAACTTTCATCAATTTCGATATTCTTGTTTCGTTGATTCCCGACTAAATTTTTTTTATTTTTTTTTCGATTTCTCCCCGTAAAAGTAGAGAGGAGGTTATTGGAGGAAAAGAATGATCTCTAGCTTTTGGTTTCTTGTTTTTTTTTTCTGTTTTTCATATGTTCTGTAATTATTACGTGTGTTATGTCATTTTGGTGTGTTGTTCATTTGGGGGCTTGTCGTTTTATTTCCCGTTGTGTGATACTGATTGGTTTATAGCTGGAAATAAAGACCAGGGTGCAGAATCTTTGTTTGTTTTGACTGACTATAGATGCTTGTGTTGGATAATTCCAAGCTTGTGGAAACTTAACATATTATTAGATGTTTAATATATTAAGATAAACACAATAAGGAAACCTAGAAATAGGAAAAGGAAGTTTCTATTTAGGTTAGGTTTGTGTTTTCCATATCCCACATGTTAAAGGGAATTGTCTTTCATATAAATATAGGTCTAATGGAGAGGTGTTCCATATGATCTAAGTGAAACATATTGAGAGCTTTAGTTTTGAGTAGTTTCTAAAGCTAATAAGAAAAGTTGTTCTTATAACTCTTTGTGTTTCTAAGAGATTTGAATTGGTATCAGAGCCAGGTTGGAGACTCGATCTAAGCTTAAGTTGTAGCTTAAGATCCTGGTGCTTGTGAACAAGAGATCGTGACGGCAAGATGGCTGACGTGACTAGGGCTCCACGCACGAAGGACTTTGGATCTACATCCATCCAATGTCCGATGTTGTCATCGACAAACTACACAATTTGGTCGATGAGGATGAAGGTTCTACTACGTGTTCATGAAGTGTGGGACACAATCGAACCCGGTTCAGATGATCAAAAGAAGAACGATGTTGCGATAGCTCTTTTGTTTCAATCTGTTCCAGAGACTTTGATTCTCCAGGTGGGAGAACAAACCGCATCAAAAGAGATCTGGAACGCCATCAAGTCACGACACCTAGGAGCTGATCGTGTAAGGGAGGCGAGACTTCAGACGTTGATGACAGAGTTTGATAGGTTGAAGATGGATGATGCAGATACGGTCGATGACATCGCGGGGAAAATATCAGGCCTATCATCCAAAGCAACCTCATTGGGAGAAAACATAGAAGAATCCAAGATGGTCAAGAAGTTCTTGAAGGGTCTTCCAAGACACAAGTATATCCATATCGTAGCATCACTTGAGCAAGTCCTAGATCTCAACTCGACGGGGTTTGAAGACATAGTTGGAAGGCTTAAGGCGTACGAGGAGCGTGTAGGAGAAGAAACTCAGAAAGAAGACCAAGGGAAGCTAATGTTTTCGAACAATGAAGAGCATAGTCAGAAGGGCTATGAGAATTCCCGTGGTAGAGGAAGAGGACGGAACGGTAGAGGCAGAGGTCGAGGTAGGTCACACAACCAAAACCGTGCGTCACACACCGAAGATAACAACTCGAAGAAGAATCGTTCAAAGCTGATATGTTGGAGATGTGACAAGCCTGGTCACTACGCAACTGTCTGTCCCGAGAAGTCAGAGAAGGATCAAGAAACCAAAAGTAAATCCATGCGGGCCAGTTTCTAAGGCCCAAAGTGGACAATATCGTACTAATCGGATAATATAGAGTTGGACATGGGATTTCACAATCCCAACAATTGGTATCAGAGCCAGGTTCCATGTGAAATCCCATGTCCAACTCTATATTATCCGATTAGTACGATATTGTCCACTTTGGGCCTTAGAAACTGGCCCGCATGGATTTACTTTTGGTTTCCTTCCCAAAAGGCCTCATACTATTAGAGTTGGACATCTCTTTATATATTAGACACTCCTTGTCTAATTATCCAATGTGGGACTTTGATTGACATCTCTCATTCTCCCCCTCAAGCTAAGGACCACACACCTTGTGCCCTTTTTTCCTCTAGCGAATCATCTCGGTGTCTTGTCGCATCTTCGACATTCGACACCCTTAGTCGCAAGGTTACTTTGAGTTGATTTGAGGATGTTCTTCCCACAATTCCAGGATCTTCTAACTAATCTCTGCCGAACCTCCCTTTCCACCTTGAAGGGTCCCATTCCTACTCGAAGGGTATTTTGGTCTTCTTGCAGATTTTCGTCAAACCGCTCTGATACCAATTGTTGGGATTGTGAAATCCCATGTCCAACTCTATATTATCCGATTAGTACGATATTGTCCACTTTGGGCCTTAGAAACTGGCCCGCATGGATTTACTTTTGGTTTCCTTCCCAAAAGGCCTCATACTATTAGAGTTGGACATCTCTTTATATATTAGACACTCCTTGTCTAATTATCCAATGTGGGACTTTGATTGACATCTCTCAGCTTGCTTGTTAAAAAGAGATGTTGATCTAGAATAGGGGAGAACATGGGATCTCACCGGAAAGAAAAAGAATGGATTTGGGCCTCAATTGGACCCAAGTGAAGAAAGCTTTACCACGATAAAGAGGAAGAAAATAAAGAGATTGTTTTCTACATTTGCATCTAATCTTTTTTTTTCCTGATTGATTAGGAGAATTAGAGATGTACAAATATCCAGAATACCATCGTTGCTGTTTGGTCAACAACGGTCTTCTGTGATGATGATTTACCTTTCACTAGAGGTTTCAGTGGTTATTTTAGGCTAGCCAATCCTTCATTCCCATATACAACTTGAACGAACAAGGCACACCTGGTTCTTCCACCTATTATCATGATTTCAGCTCTCACAGCTTTTGCGTTCGATGTATTTATTCATCGACTCTTCAACCTTAGACACTAGCCCTTCTCTGTTGCTACAGCTCAACACGACTCTCAGCCGAAGTCTTCAGACATTAAATAAAAGGATCTGAAACAAAAACAAAAACATGAAGTTCACTTACTTTTTGTATTACTAATTAAACTCAATGGGCTTAAACGAAAGTTTACTGTTCACTATTTGCTTTTTATAAAAAACAGTCACTACAAACAACTCCATCTTGTAAAATGCTTTAACTAATGTTCTTTATGTTAAAAAGTTTGTAAACTGCACTGACAACAAATTTTCTAGTTTCTAATTTGGATCACATGACTCGCACCATTTCATAGAGTTTACACTAAGGCTTTCAATATTGATACACTATGTTTATATTATTTCATGGGATACTACAAGATAGTTTGGTAATAATTAAAATTGGAAGGATTATAAGAATAAAACGATACGGAGACGTAATTAGACCGGTGAAATGTAAACATCATGAACGTATGTGACAAGAGTAAAAGAATTTCATACTCAGATGAGAATATAGAAATGCAATTTTCTTCAAACCTGTCACATAAACAATGTATTTTTCCATATCGATTTTCGGTTTGGTAGGGACTGAGATCGCTATCAGAATAATTTTCAGCTACCCAATAGATACAAGCCCTGTTCTTTTCGTGAACGTGGCAACCAGCGGCAGCGTCTGAAATTTAACCTATTATCAGTAGGCAAAAAAAAGTCAACCACATCACTCATGTAACAAATTCAGCCTGTTTTTTTGACGCTGCGGCAGTGATCGAGGAGTAAAAGAAACGCTGAATATTTCAGCGACAACTGAATTTCATCTTTTGTTCTTTCAGCAGTTAACGCTGCGGCAGTTCAATTTTCCGTACCGTTTAATTTGCTTCCGTCGCAGTGTATTTTCTCTGCCGCTGCCGCTGGTTCCGCGTTCGTATAAAGAACAGGGCTACATTCTTTATCAATTTAGCATTCGAATCTCGGTACACGTTGATTAACTTTTGAAAATTGAAAGGGTCATCGTCTCGCGTCCAACTTACATATATAATATGACCATATTCAAACGATGATTTTTTAGTCATTGCTTTATCCATACGTAAATTAATATATGCATCTGGTTTATACAAGGAAAACAAATCTATTTTTTTTTTTACCTTCCTGCCATTTTTTACCATTCCGGCATTCATCGAGGATGCACAAATTAAGGAAAAAATTGTATGTACTATGAGCACGTTAGAACTATAATTAGAAAATGAGATATTGTTACTAAAACTAGCTTTTGTGTATTTTATAATTATTTCACAAAACTTTATCGATAGAATTATTTTCAACATTCGGTCGTTGTTTTATTCTCATATTACATTATTCGGCTGACATATTATTCAAACTCATAACAGTTATCAAAAATATGTATTTCCACGTTTAGTTTTTTTACTATATCTTATGAGAGTACTAAAACTGTAACTACAAAAAAAAGTGATTAATCTATTACAAATAACTTTTCAATATTGTATTTTTATTTTAGAAAACTTTATTCTGTTCATTTTTTTTCTAAAACTTTGTTATTTCATTATTCTATTGTCCAACTAACATACCAATCAAAACTATTAAATTTTACAAAGGCTCTAATGATATATAAGATACTGCAGTTACATTGAAGTGTGTGAGCTTCATAATATGGTGATACATATGATTTTAACATACCTACTAATATTTTATACCTAGATTTGTCCGAAAACAATATTTTTTATTTTTAACTTTGGATTCCGCACATTCACATTTTTGTATTAAACTAAACATCTTGTAATATATATTCTATACACAAATATGAGAGAGAATCTGCCAGTGAGATTTGAGATGATACTGATATTTGTGTATAATATGATCCGAATATGTATTTTTGTTTAATTATGGGTTTGGAAATGAGCAAAGAAACAGACATACTTGCCAAGTTGTAAGTACTGAAGATAATGTTGGATCCGTATTTGTAGGAGTAAAAATTAACTCTTACGTACAGGTTGACTTCATAGTTCACAGGCCGGTTGTATAAGAATCTCGTCAAGACACACCTAATTTTTATGGATATTTTTTTTTTATGGATATTCTCTCATAAATATATCAAAAATTTAAAATTAACAAATTAAAATAAATTAAAATTAGAATTCATTAGTTATCATCATATCCATATACAAACCTTTGAACTTGTATGTATAACCATATAGGCATACATATGAAGTTAAAATCATTAATGTAACTTGATCTTATGAAACTAAATTTTGAAAAACTGCAGCCAAACAAACAAACAAACTAAAAACTAAAATTAAATAATAATTAATTAACAATTTTGTAAAATTGTCTAAACCCGCCTGAAACTGCGTACTTTGTTTAGAACCACCTAATTCTGCCTAATGACAAAATACACTTCTCTGGAATTTAGGAATATATGTCCATAAAGATCTTAGTTATGAGTAGTCGTTCAGAACCTTTTTTTAAAACAGATGGAAACATCAGCGAAACAAATTTATCTTCAATGGTCCGATTAAGACATCGTCGAATCGATTCAATTATAGATTCCCACATTGCTGAAAGTCGAAAATGCAAAAATGATTTGACGCCGATGCATCGAAACTCCAGATATGCTCATAAATGAAATTAGCATTGCATGCATGTACAAGCCTATATCTAGTAATCTAGATGTGCCTACAAATAGAAAAGATATATGGATACCAAAACATATGTGTAGACGTTGTTAAGCTAGATGGGCTTCCAATCTAAAACCAATTGGTGCTAAGTGGAGTGGCTCATCCATCTTATATATTGCTAAGGATCCCTTCCAATATCCGATGTGGGACATTTATCCTTAATACGCCCATTCGAGATGATGGCTCTTTGAGCGTCAATCTTGGAATGTTCGGGCAAGGATCGATGGGCCAACTTTGGGCCAGATCGATGTGGATCGGGTTGGACTGCGTGGATCGGGCTCTGATACCATGTTAAGCTAGATGGGCTTCCAATCTAAAACCAATTGGTGCTAAGTGGAGTGGCCCATCCATCTTATATATTGCTAAAGATCCCTTCCAATATCCGATGTGGAACATTTATCCCTAATAGACGTGTAGAAGCAGATGGAGACTTATGAAAATAAATGAAGGGAAAAAGGCTTGGTGACAAGAAGCTTGTGAATGATCGATGGGAAGCCTCTCTACACGTGGGGGGAATGAAAAAGTTCCTTCTTTTTCATCTTCATCAAGGCTTACAGTTTCCTCCATTCTTTCCTTCCCTCTCCTCAACAACTTTCTTTTGGTTCACATGTTAATTTTGAAGAATTTTACATTCCGTGGTGTTATTTTATTGGAGATTTTTCTTTCTTATCTAAGATACAACATATACTCATTTAGAACCAAACTTAATTTTAGGATACACCAAAAATTGATTGAAATTTACTATACAAACAGTTATACTTTTCGTCGACATATTCACTATTTGTGGCAAAAAAAGAGTACTGATTAATCATGTGAGTTACCAGGTTCTCCTGTAACTGTAATCGGACTTCGTATATGGATCTAAATGATATTAATGGAACCGCATGTAAAAGAAAAATTGTTCCAAACGTTTCAACCTCTGTAGAACATGGTTAAAAAGTTTGTAGACCAAGGTTTTAAAAAGATGTTAAAAACGGCTCAACTAACAACGCTATTCATCGTTTCACGGGGGTCGGATGTGTATCGCAAACCAAGCAAGGACCACTAATTTAGTTTCTTGGTTACATAAATTAAAGTTTTGTTACGAATCTACAAAATGCATATGAGGTAGGGAGATAGTATAATTTTGTGTAAGGGAGGAGCAATAATATCCCGTGATTCCCGTTGGAAAAAAAAAAGAAGACGAAATATTTGTGTGATGGAGTCTACATCAGGGACAGCTGAGCAGTCACACGCCTTGTAATCTAATTTATTTGTCTATCTACCACTCTCGTTTGTCTTTTGCCGTTTGCATTAAATGCCATGCAAAACCCTAAATCCCATCGTCTCATCAATCCGTTTTGTGAAAATATATCCAATTTTTGTTGTGAAAATATTTCTACGTACCATTATTTATTCATGTGTTAACTAGTATTGTAGTTACTTATTTTCTAAATGCTGAAGTATGCCAAAACACTTAAAATTTTGATATTTTACATCTATAGATGCAAGTTTCCATAGTTTTTTTTGGTTTAAAAGTTTCTATTAGAGTTTATCACTGGTAATTGTGTTATTCCAATTGCTCTTCAAAATGTGTATGAGAACATATAATGTATTGACTCTCTGGACTACCAGTTGATCGTTATATTACTGCAAACCAATTGAAAATAAATCCAATTTCAAAAGGCATTTCTTGTACATATATACAATTAATATTTTTCTATAAAATTTATTGATGTCACGTACTGAATCTTCTAAAACATTAAGGATCGAAAATAAATTTGCAAACAAAAAAACGGGTAAAAGGAGAATTAAGTAAAAAAAAAATCAAAATCAAAGATCTTAAGAAAAAAATTATTTATCTCGATCATCCATGACTTGCACATTAATTGACAAAGGTTTTATTCAAGTTCTTCAAAGTTTAAACTTTAAATCCTAATTCCGACAAAACTACTCTAGGTATATTTTAATTTTGTGAATTCTATTTTGCATTAAACTATTGATTCTGTAGGTGTCAACATATTTTGGATTCTTGGTGTTTTGTTTGTTTCTAAACGCAAATAATATCTTAATCATACATTCATACTAATTAATGCATTTGATATAGTGTTAGTCCCGATACATGAATTTTATTTATATCTATCATACTAATGAAAGGCCAGTTTGATGAATAAAGGGTAATTTAGACTACTTAGAATATTAGCAAACGAGCGTAATTTCTATCTTTTGGATCTGTTTTCATCCTTGCTGGTGACACAATACTAAAAAAATAAGCGTTACTTGTAATTCTTTGGTATTTTATGCTATAGGTAAATATATCAATCTATCTACTTTAAATAATAAATATATAGTTTTCTCCCTGCATGCTAAATACTAACATTATGCATGCATACATCTATATAACATTTTACAAATATATATATATATATATATATATATATATATATATATATATATATATATATATATATATATATATATATATATATAGAGAGCTGTCTACAGGAGAAAAATGCCAAAATCAATTAGCTGGGAACAGAAAAGAAAAACTTTTTAGCATCTGCAACAAGATTTAGGTGAGTGTTTGTCTACATGCCTCGGGAGGAGGAGAGAGAGAGAGGAGGGAATCTGAAGTGTATATTGATCTAGGGTTTCTCATAGACAAAGACCAAATCTCCATGCTTTGAACCAAGTACAATTCATCTTGTATTTTATCTCTTTCATCTCAAACCAAAGTATTGATCTATCCACTTCTTCCAAAACCTATATCCAAAGTCTAAAGGCTCCATATCTCCGCCCCTTTACAAAGAAAATGATCCCAAGTATGGATGGAAGCGGGAAGACTACTGACAGGGAGGAAGAGGAGGAGGAGGAGGAGGAGGAAGAAGAAGAAGAAGACGGTGAAGGAGAAGAGAGTAAGGTTTCAAGCAATACTACAGTAGAAGCTGAGGTTGGTAAGAAGACGAAGGTGAGGCCTTATGTGAGATCTAAAGTCCCTCGACTCCGGTGGACTCCTGATCTTCATCTCCGCTTTGTCCGTGCCGTGGAAAGACTTGGAGGTCAAGAAAGTACGTCCCTGGCTACTCTCTTCATCAACTCTTCCAAATATAAAGCTTATGCAATTCCTTGGTTATTCTTAGTTGAAATTTTTGTAACCTTTTGCTTGCTTGATGAAATAATATTTTTTTTTTGGATTATGTATAGGAGCAACTCCAAAATTGGTCCGACAGATGATGAACATCAAAGGGCTCAGTATTGCTCATGTCAAGAGCCATCTACAGGTACATCCATATACACTTATACATAGTTATCATGTGTGTTGTATTATGGTTTTCTCTTTTCAAAGAATCTGAGAAAATTATATAAAAGTTTCTCACTAAATTGCATATTGGGGAATTTTAGATGTACCGGAGCAAGAAGATGGATGATCAAGGTCAAGGTATTGATTGTTTGTATTTGTTTTATTTAGTTATTAACATATATGTGAATAAATTAGGGTTTTGATTTGTTACCTCATACTATAACTAGTATATCAACTAAGAGGTGTCCATCAATTGCTTGCAGCCATAGCTGATAACAGACATTTCATCGAGAGTTCCACAGATCGGAATATTTATAAATTAAGTCAGCTACCGATGTTCCGAGGCTATAACACTAATCATAGCCACGATTCTCCATTCAGGTTTATATTTTGTATCCCATCATTATATTTTCTTTGATCTCTTTACCATGATACTCGATTAATAGTCTTAATTTTGTTGAATTTATTTCTGTAGATACGGAAGTAGATTTTCAAATGCTTCATTGTGGAACTCTAGCTCCCATGAGACAAACCGGAGTTTGATAGATAGGACCGGTTTAATTCGCGGCTCGTCGGTTAGCAATAACATCCATGTTAGTGAATATTGGACTAACAACAGGTCTTTCCAAAACACCTACTCTTCTTCAGTTTCTAATCACTTACCAAAGGTAAGACACAACCATCAAGAACGGAACAACTTAGCCACATTCAACAGCATTCAAGGACATTCAAGAACGTTTGAGAAGTTCGAGACCGGTATTGAAGAGAGGGCCAATCATATTTATTGCACCAAGACAACGGGCAAAAGAAACGCAAGTACCAGCCTCGATCTTGATCTCTCTCTTAAGCTAAGAGTACCCGAGGAGACAACTTTGGAAGAGACAGAAACAGCAACAACGGATCAAACGTTGTCGTTGTCGTTATGTTCATGGAAAAAGAGCCGAGTGATCAAGACGGATGAAGAGGATCGGACGGTTAAGATTGGACAGGCAAGTACTCTGGATCTGACTCTATGAATTATAGGTAAGAATGAGACAAATTCTAAGTGAGATCCTGAGGTACTTATCCAATAATCCCTTATATATTAAAAGAGAAGCATTGTAATAAATGCATTCACACTATAATAGACACGTGGCAGCCTCACAATGATTTGATAATAAATATGTTAACGCGTTCACACTATATTCATAAATGTGTTTACACTATGTACTTTGCGTTTTTTTTAATATAAAACTCACATACATAGTTGCAATAAAACTCTTAATTTTTTGGTTCAAATAAAAATAAATAACGAATCAAAATCAAAAACTATATATATATATATATTATTTTATTGTTTATGGATAAAATTGAGTAAAATATTCATTATCCGTTTTGATTTGAACCAAAAAATATAGATATCCGTAACTCTACGAAACAAATCAAATACTAAAATATAATATCCAAAAAAGAAGCAAATCACAAATACCATTTAGGAACATATATCTAATTCGATATGTTATATGGATTTATATACATATATGTAAAGAATTATATATATATATATATGTTATATATATTATACTTTATATCACTTTTACAATATTTTTATGAATTAAATTTATTATACTAGGTACTAGAATTTAAAAAAGTTAAATAATGTTTTATTTTTGTAATAAAATGTTATTATTAAAATTTTCAATTATTTTTAAAATTTTATTTTATTTTATTTACGGATCAAATCAGATATTCTTTAAAATTCCAAAACATTTCGGATATCCGAGTCACCGAATATCTAGGTGGCTAAAGATCGAATCGACAGGAATGCTTCCAAATACCCAGATATTTGATTTGTGTCCACCCCTATTTACAGATACAATTTTATTTTTTTTATATGAAAAAATGACTAATGGCAAAACCTTTTTTATTTTAAATTAATTTTAGTTTTACTTTTCATTTATTATTTTGAGCAAAACAGTCATTTAATATTAATTAACAATATCTTTATATATTTGTCAACTATTTGTATATACTTTTAACATACACATACATGTGCACCTTGATGTGAGCACATTGTAACTAAGTATTTACCACAACTGAAGTATCTAATTTTTTTGAAAGTTGGAATATTTTTTCTTAATGTTTCTTTCACTACCGACAAAATTGTAGTGAAATGATTTCTCTTAATAGTTTTTTTTTCTTAAACTATTATCTGTTTAAAAACTATAATATGAAACTATTGGTTCGACATGACGACTATCTAAAATTCATAACATGAAAACAAACAAATAATATTAATTTTTTGTTTTTACCGGAAAAAAAATAAAAAAAAATCAACATTTTAACCGAATAAACGAAAATAAATATTAATTTAAAATAATAGTTATATTTTAGAAGATTAAAAACCAAAAAAAAAAACTTAAAACCGAACCAATATCCAGATTAAACAGATTTAATGTATTTTTATTAAAAATAACAAAACTAATAATCACATCCCGCGCAAGGCGCGGGTTATTACCTAGTATCTTAATATCAGTGCCTTTATTGTTAAGTATTTATGTACTTTGTATAAGATTATTAGAAAGGAAACAAAAAGGTCTGAATATATAAACATTTTGAGTTTGTTTGATACCACCAATTTGTATCATCACATATATATTAAAAAATGTTACTAGCTGCATGATGATTCGATTCTTTGTTCGTCTGCTTCCCATGCTATCTAATTGTATAAACCTTTAACCCAAAAAAAACTAATTATATATACATAGAACACACTAATTTTACCTGTTATCATGTTTAGTTGTTAATTTAACCATCCAAATAACACTTCATACTTTATAGTGTTTCACCCTTTCTCTTAGAATTTTAAACCAGAGTAAAATATTTCTTTCTTATTTCACTTTTTGTGTGCTGTAGTCTACGGCTTTACGGTGGCGGTTTACTATTCGGTATATATCTTACCTTTAGCGTTTATACTTTATATGATACATTCTCTCTCTCTCTCTCTTTGATCATTTTCCAATGGAATTTTCTTTTTGTAAGCTCAATGGAAATATTTTGGTAAGAACAATACACAAAGAGATGATAAAATAACAGTTACAAAAAAAAAAGAGATGATAAAATAATAAAAATAATAGTTGCATAAGCAAGCATGCTGTTTGTTGGGCTAACATTAGGCTTTCTATAAACTGGATGCACGCTTTAGCTACAACCAGAGGGTTGCAGTTGCAGATAATGTTCATCAAGCTTCCATCGCCAACGCTTGCAACTTGGATGGTTGGCTTTTACGTGGGCAAGGTCACCTGCTGCTGAGACACATCAAATATACCTTACTACAGTTCCTCTGCCTTCACTTATATCTGAAAACGACTCTTACGTCTGGCTTGTGAATGACTCTGCATTAGATAATTATTCAGCAAAGCTAACCTGGGAAGCCTTACGTCACAGGGGCTCCGCTTCAGCAATGGTCCTCTTATGTCTGGTTCAAAGGTGCAATCCCTAGACATTCTTTCAATATGTGGCTAGCTCAGCTTGACAGGCTACCCACAAGAACTCGCCTTTCCAAATGGGGCACCAATATTCCAACTTCTTGCTGCCTTTGTGATACCTACATTGAAGACAGAGATCACTTCTTCTTTCGCTGCAATTGGAGTGCTGATTTTTGGACCATTTGTCTGCGAAGAATGGGATACTCATTTGCAGGATTCCACACATGGCTAGCCTTCTCTGACTGGCTAAGTTTACGTGACAGTGTGGCTCCTAGGCTACTCAAACTTCTAGTAGCCTCAGCAACTATCTACTCTATTTGGTCTGAGAGGAACAAGCGATATCATGATAACATCTCATCTTCTCCAGCTACCATTTTCAAATTACTTGATCGTTTTATTAGAGATGCAATCCTGTCGAAGAGAAATCAAAAACAGGGATGGGGTCTAATGCAACATTGGCTATCTAGGGAGTAATGTCTTTTGCTCTTCTTTTATTATGCTTTACCTTGTTTTTATTCTTTTTGCCAAGGTAAACCATAGTTTGACATAACCGATTGTAATAAGTTACAAACTCTACCCATTTTAATGGAATTCACATATTTGGCAAAAAAAAAAAAAAAAAACATCATACTTGCTTTATGTTTGACCTGAAACTAAAGCCAAAGTTACAATAAAGGTCGGACATAATCTTTTTTCTTTTTAGTTATTGTATACAGATTAACTGTAATGACTTGTAAACAAAATTAACCTATTATCATGTTTAATTTTTATATTTGGAAATTTTTTTTATTGACTGTGATTGGTTCCTGTAATCCAGTAATAATTTTAATTTAATCAATCTATTTCAAGAGAGCATTTTCCAAGAAACTCAAAAGATTTTTTTTCAAATAATAAATTATTTTTTCAAAGTGAAATAATTAATAATAGATAAGTATGTCATGGGGTTTTCATGATTTTTTCATAAATTCTTTTTTTTTTTGACAGCAAAGAATTTACAGACTCATGTTGACTCTATAAACCAAGTTGGTAACTCTGCATCTATGTGAACGACAAATGACGATTGTTTCCTAGCATTGCGTGCTAAGCTATCCGCCCGAAGGTTCGCCGTCCGAGGAACATGAACGATGTATGAGTTGAGGAAACTTCTTTTGAGAAGTTTGATATCTTCCAAGTAGCTTTCGAATGCTGGCCATTCTTCTGGTTCCGAAACCATCTTCACCAACTGAGAACAATCCGTCGCAAACGTTACCTGTAACTGTCTTAAATTCTTCATACATTCCATTGCCCAAATCAAAGCCTCTACCTCCGAATGGAGGGGTGAAAGATATGCCCTTACATTCCTTGCCCCTAACAGACCATCAAACCCCTGTAAAGTACTATACCAACCTTGCCCTGAAAAAGAATCCTTATCTTTCCATGAACCATCTATGAAACACCATCGACCTTGTGTTTCTAGGGAGGAACTGGTCTGTACCGAAGGCTCCCTCGTAGGGTCATTTCCCACCTGTGCTTCTGTCCAAAGTGATGATTCTAATTCAGCTAATTGAAGAGTATCTCTCGGATCAATATCCAGATTACTAAAAACTTTGTTATTTCGGGCTTTCCAAATATACCATAAAATCCATGCAAACTGATGGTCATCCATCTTTGGCTGAACTCTCCAAAAAAGATGATCCATATTAGCAAATAATGAAGTGATAGGAAATATATTAGGAGACGACGGAATCTTGGATAATGCCCACACTTGGCGTGCCGGCGGACATTCAAAAAATACATGGTTAATTGATTCTTCCGGATCTCCGCATCGAGCACAACATATATCTCCTTGTATCCCTCTTGCCTTGATATTTTTCATTACCGATATACATCCCGAGAGAAGTTGCCATAAAAAATGTCTTATTTTTGGGGGGCACCGAACTTTCCAACAGAAAGCTTTAAGTATATCCACTGTAGGGCCATAAAAATCTGGTGGTTTTTCCTTATCAGGATAGACTCGTTTCACTTGATAACCTGATCGGACTGAATATTTTCCATTAGTAGTAAAATGTCATTCATTCCTATCCTCAAACTGGTTCCTACTTAAAGGAATACTTTCAATCATTTTTGCATCCGTATGATCCACTAGAGTCCTGATTGCCTGTAAATTCCATGAGCGAGATTCCGAATTAATGAGGGAATCCACTGTGAGGTCCGGATAAAAGTTGGGAAAATTTTTGTTTGCTGGTCTCGGGCGAGTGGTTGGGATCCAAGGATCATTCCATACAGAGATAGACAAACTTGTTCCCATCCTTTTAATTAATCCTTTACAAACCAGAGATCTAGCAGAAATAATACTCCTCCAGCCATATGACGGAGAAGAAGAACGAATCGGATACAGGGGTGAAGCATTCCTGTAATACCGTCATTTGAAGACTCTTGAGAAAAAGAGTATTTGGCTTCTCAATCAGTCTCCATAATTGCTTTCCAAGCATTGCCGTATTAAAATCCATAAGATCCTTGAAACCTAACCCACCATTTTCTTTGGTTTCACATAATTTATTCCATGATTTTTTCATAAATTCTTATTTTTTTCATTTGATTACTTCAAAACAAAATTCTTCTTTCTTCTCTTTCTATTATTAAAAATTTTAATTATGAAAAAAGCACTGTAAATATTTATAGTGGAGATGTTCTTAGAAAATTGGTCTGTCTCCAATAGATCATTGAAGAGTTCTATTCTATAAGTGCTTATATCCGTATTAAATGGACGTCTCATTAATATATAGTATAACATTGATTCTGTTGTTTAATTGAATCTATATACCTTTGACGTACCAAATACAACGTTCAGGCCAGTATCATGTTTAATTTTACAAACATACGAATGAATCTTTGCTTCTTAAACAGTCAATGTATCATTCGGTCAACTTGTTCAGTATCAAACATGGTCGCACGATCAAATGTCACGAACAGCTTTTGGTACAGAAGAAGTCACGCAACGTCAGAATCAAAACTAATTTCTGAATACTATTGCAACAACTGTTTCGATAGAAAATGCATCAAGTGGAAGTATCTTAGTGCGTGATTGGCAATGGTAAGGGGTGGAAACATAACTTGTAACCTTGTATCTGCTATGTTCCTCTGGTGTAAATTTTATAATGTTTAAATAAATGTTCAAAATATATGTAAAAGACAACAAAATAACTTTACGAATTACATCATTGTACTACTCCATGTCTTTTTTTTTCATATAACCAAATTCATAAATATTTTGCTGTTACTTAAAAATATAAAGGTCTCGAAGTCTTTTCATTCTTATATATTGAGACCAACTAGGAGAAGATTTTTTTTTTTGGTTAAACCAAATAGGAGAAGATAAATAAAAATCAACAACTTAAGAGTAGTATACAAGCTTTCTACTAATTCATTCAAAATCCAAAAAAAAATATGAGTTAGATAAATATCAAGTCCACACCACTTGGTCCACACATCTATTTGTTTTATCCTGGTAACTTTATAGATTCAGTAACGCGTAGATAGTGAAAGAAGCTTCGTTGAAATATCAAGATTCTAAAATTGAGGAATGAGAAACATATCCATCGATCTTCGAAGACTTTTATCCTTCAAACTGTACAACAAAACACGAACCCCACTTGTGTGACTTGTCTAGTTTACACACATTATTATACGTTTATAACTAAAGGTTTTCACACCAACCATCTCATGCTCTTTACCATTGACTACATACATTTGAGACCTCTCAAGAAACAAGAGTCATCTCATCATCTGGATCGACTCGTGGAAAGAGGGAGAGATAGACATGGCCGGAGCTTACGATGCTAATTTACCGAGCGTTCCTGATTGGCTCAACAAAGGAGACAACGCGTGGCAGCTCACGTCGGCGACTCTGGTCGGTCTACAAAGCATGCCAGGTCTCGTCATCCTCTACGCCTCCATTGTCAAGAAGAAATGGGCCGTGAATTCCGCTTTTATGGCTCTTTATGCCTTCGCCGCCGTTCTCCTCTGCTGGGTCCTCCTCTGTTACAAAATGGCTTTTGGAGATGAGCTTCTCCCTTTCTGGGGTAAAGGTGGCCCCGCCTTCGACCAAGGATACCTCAAGGGACAAGCCAAGGTCTTGAAACTAGTTTATATCCACAAAAGTGTTCTGTAAGAAAATGCCTTTGGTTGACTCTTTTTTTTCTGTTGTAGATTCCAGAAACTGTCAGGAAGTTTGGGAACGGTACGACGGAGAAAGAAGCGACGATGCCGTATTTTCCGATGGCGACTTTGGTTTATTTTCAGTTCACTTTTGCGGCGATAACGACGATACTTGTGGCCGGGTCGGTGTTGGGGAGGATGAATATTAAAGCGTGGATGGCTTTTGTGCCATTGTGGTTGATATTTAGCTACACGGTCGGAGCTTATAGTCTATGGGGCGGTGGGTTTCTGTACCATTGGGGTGTCATTGATTACTCCGGCGGTTATGTTATTCATCTCTCATCCGGTGTTGCCGGCTTCGTTGCCGCTTACTGGGTACGTTTTCAAGAAAATTAAATGTCTTCAGTTTTATGTTTTTTTTTTTCAAGAATTACATTAAATTTTTTCGTACATTTGTCTTAAATATTTTATTTCCACTCGTGGCCAAAATAATTTCAGACCTAATTTTTTGTGTCTTTACCATTGAGTATTCATTGGCTGGAAGGTTTTCGGTTTGTTTATTTAGTTACGAATCATGTTGGATCCTCGGATTATTTTTTGATTTTGATTTTATTAATAGAATAAATAAAAAATAGTGGGTTGGAAAAATGGCAAACATTGGAGAACAAGATATTTGTAAATTGGGTTGTTAAAAAAAAGATATTTGTATATTGATGGTTGTTGAAAATATTGGATTTAACTAAATATACGGTAGACGACATGGTCATCGAGCCGGAAATTTTCTAGTAAGTATATTTTGATGTGGACTTGTCATAATTTACCAAGTCTTGTTTTGCTCTCTTTCAAGATGATTACGTATTCAATTTTCAAGGTTCTTAGTTAATTTATAGATCAGTTTAATGATTGATCGGTACACTAACAAAAAGTAATTAATAGTCTACCTAATATTCAAATATAACTATGCAAAAGAAAAAGAAAAAGTGGTCAGCAAACACTAGGTGAGAATAGAGTCGTACCGTAACTATATTACTACCATGTTGAATTATTGATATTGAGTTGATTACAACTTAGATTGAATTATATTCGATGTGTGACGTGTTATAGGTGGGACCCCGGCCTCAGGCAGACAGAGAAAGATTCCCACCGAACAATGTTCTTCTAATGCTTGCCGGAGCTGGGCTTTTATGGATGGGATGGTCCGGTTTTAACGGTGGAGCTCCTTACGCCGCCAACTTAACCTCCTCAATCGCGGTGCTCAACACCAACCTCTCTGCCGCCACAAGCCTCCTCGTATGGACCTGCCTCGATGTTATTTTCTTTGGTAAACCTTCAGTTATAGGAGCCATTCAAGGCATGGTTACTGGCCTCGCCGGCGTCACTCCCGGAGCAGGTCCCAATCTTCAAACCTCAACTTGATAGTCTCGTATTAAAATAACAATATGTGAGAAATAACATTACGTCTTATTGGTTGCACAAAGATAGTAACAAAAATGTAGGGATAAGAGAAACTAGTGGTACGTGTGTGTTTTTGGTTGGTGACTCTTGTCTTACACAATCAAACAGAAACACATTGCATGGTTAATATATTATACTAACAGACAAAATGTAATGCAGGGTTGATCCAAACATGGGCGGCCATCATAATTGGAATATTCTCAGGATCAATTCCATGGGCCTCTATGATGATCATTCACAAGAAATCCACTCTCCTCCAACAAGTAAATTATCTTCACCCTTATAAGTATAAAACTCTTTTTTTATATCCGATTGTGTTTCTGTAGTATTTTTTTTTACATCTTTGTGTTTCTGTAGTATAAACTAGATAATAAGTTCATCATATAATAGTATGAATTTGAAGTATACTTTATAAATAATTGTTTATTTTGGTTGGTCAAATAAACAGGTAGATGATACATTAGCGGTATTCTACACACACGCAGTAGCCGGAGTACTAGGTGGATTACTGACAGGCTTGTTTGCACATCCTGATCTCTGCGTCTTGTTACTTCCTGTCCCAAACACCAACGGAGCTTTCTACGGCGGCAATGGCGGCAAACAGTTTCTGAAACAGTTGGTCGGAGCTGCCTTTATTACTGTCTGGAATGTAGTGTCGACGACTCTCATACTCCTTGCTATAAAGATGTTCATACCGTTGAGAATGGCTGAGGAAGAGCTTGGTATTGGAGACGATGCTGCTCATGGAGAAGAAGCTTATGCTCTTTGGGGAGATGGAGAAAAGTTCGATGCCACGAGGCATGAAACGCAGATGCAACAGTTTGAGAGAGATCAAGAAGCTGCTCATCCTTCTTATGTTCATGGTGCTAGAGGTGTCACTATTGTTTTATAAAAATCCCTTTATGTGCTTTCTTTTCTTTTTATCTCTCTTTTTTTTTTTTTCTTTTGGTGTTGTAGAGACATGAAAGGATTGTGTTCTGTATAGGTAAAAACTTCAGTTTTCATTTTTTTCTGATGTAAAAGCAGTTAACAACCATTTTGTGATTTTGCAAACTAAGCTCAGAATAAATATTCATTAATTACATTATGATTTGTTTGTAATGAATATAATTTCTTCAAGTTTTATATGTGCTAATATTACTTTATATTTGCCAAATAACTTTGCAACTTAGTGGTGGAGGATGTGTTAAAATAGAACTTCCGGTATATTTAACTAGTTCTCATTCTTATAGTTTGGATGATTGAACTTAACTACTCATGAGAAAAAGTTTGGAGACTGAACCAACCATATTCTTGTGATAAATTGTCTAAAAAGATGAGCGTACAAGGGAGCCACTGAAAACCCAGCTGATACAAAGCAAAGCTACAACACATGTATATAGAAAAACTTCCTTAATAAATATAGAACTTTCTCATTCTTGAGCATCTTTTGATGCTTCCATTTGTTCAGCCTCTGTCCACACCTCTGCACACTCTCTTCCCTTTTTTTCTTGGCTGCCAAAAAAGTATACTACCAAATATGCCGTGGAATAAACTCTGTCAACTTTTGAGGGTAGAGTATAGCTAAATAAATAAGTTTATTATCCATAGACCGTAGCCATATCTTTGGTTGGATGACAACGATTTAGCCAGGGAAAACGATATGTGCATATAACCTAGTTTTTTTGCTTTAGATTATAGTGTTAATTGTTAAACCTTCCTTCTTCTAATTTCGTTAAACCTTTAGTTTAGGATTATGACCAAAATCACTCTTCCTAACTCTCTAGACTGTTTGACATGTCAGCGTTAAAACCTTAATTTTCTATAACTTTGACTAAAGTGTTATTGTGCTAAACCTACGAGTTCTCTTTGGATTAGAATGGACTCGTCACTTCCAAAACCCTAGTCTCTATGAAACTCTCAAGTCATAATTGTCCTTAGGATCAGGGGTGATGTATCTGTGGTTAAACCTTATCATAAAAAGGTTTAGTGTATGAAATAATTGAACACTAATGAAATAATTGAAACTTGTCCTATAGTTGTATGTGTCGTGTCACCACCACCCACTTATTTATTTAACTTAAACTAGATTTTAACCCGCACATCCGTGCGGGTAACATTTTATTTATAAATATAAAATTTTATATTATTTTGTATATAATAATTTATGATAATATATTGCTGTCATTTTAAAAATAATTAAACAGACGATATTTAATTCTAAATATTAAATATTAAATTTTAACATATGTTAACAATTTTATTTTTTGTAAAAATTATTACATAATTTATGAATATTAATCATTTTAGAAGGTGAATGATATTTTAGTCACTTTAAACGGTGAATGATATTTTATTTATCTTAATGAAAGTATTTTTTCAAAATATATTGGTTTACCAATTCAACATAATTTTAATTATATGTTTGCAAAAAAACATAATTTTAATATGTAATTAATTAACTACTTCTATTTTAATATAATGTAGAATATACTTATAAAATTTATAAAATTAGCAAAAAAATTCATTATTTTTTATGATAAAAATTTATTTAAAATTTATTTATAATAATATTATAATACTAATTGCGAAATTAATCAGTGCATTAATTAAAAGAAATATTTAAATTTTTAAAAATATTTTGTTAGATTTTTTCTAAGCCGATTTTGTTATTCTTAAAACTAAAATTTAAATTTATAGTTAAAATGAATTTGTTATTAATATCTTTATAATTATTTAGAAATGTTATACATTAAATAAACTAATGTAAACAATAAAAAATAATTTTAATATATGAACCTAGATTTCTAATATGACTATTTTCTAGTAGATAAAAATGGTACTTCTCTTTTAAGAGAGATGATTATTATTTACCCTAAAAAGGTTTTACTTTCATCAAGACCAAAAAGGCCTCTGCAAGTGGCGTGGCTACACTGGATGGGCCTATAAATATCTAAAACAAAAACCTTTTTCCTCTCCTTCAATATCCCATCGCCACTCAAACCAAACTCGTGGCTTACTGACTCTGACCTGAACACAAACACAAACAGAGATTCTGTCTGGTTTTCATCATGGAGCCCAATATTTACCAACTTGCCCTCGCGGCTCTCTTCGGAGCCTCCTTCGTCGCCGTCTCAGGGTTCTTCATGCACTTCAAGGCCCTGAATCTCGTCCTCGAGCGTGGCAGGGAGAAGAAAGACAACAACAACAACACCGAAGGAAGAGAGGGAGACTCGCCGCAGCATCAAAGTCAGAGCCTTTCGAGGCGGCGGAGCCAAGTCAGAAGGAAAGGACTCAGCCCCGCTTCTCTTCCGGATGCTACTCCCTTCACCGCAGCCACCGATGGCGGCGGCGGTGGTGATGCAGGGCGTACCAACGGCCATGTTTGTGTCGATGAGATTCCTCCTGGCTTGCCTAGGCTTCATACTCCATCTGAAGGTATTGAGAACTTGTCCTGGATTTGATCATATTAGAGTTAAGTGTCTTTATCAGAAAAAAAGATCCAATTTTTATTTATGGGTTTAGTGTCTTTTGATTCCTGAGTGTAGGGATTGATCAGATTAGAGTTTGGATATAAGTTTTTTGTGTGATTTATTTATAAAGATCCAAACTTTTTTATGTGGGTTAGTTTGGATATAAGTTTTTTTGTGTGATATATTTATAAAGGTCCAAACTTTTTTATGTGGGTTAGTTTGGATATAAGTGTTTAGTGTGATTTATTTATAAAGGTCCAAACTTTTTATTGGGGTTAGTGTGTTTTGGTTCTCTGATGGTCTGTGATGATGTTTACAGGGAGATCTTCTGTACATGGGACTAATAGTATCAGGAAAACTGGAAGCTTTGTTAGACCAATCTCTCCCAAGTCTCCTGTTGCTAGTGCTAGTGCCTTTGAGAGTATGGGAGAGTCAGATGATGATGATAATTTGACTGATACTGCCGGTTTGGATGCTTCCTACTTGCAAACTAATGGGGACTTGGTGAGTGTTTCTTATTTTGTTTTTGTTGATTGAATGAGCAAAGCAAAAAGTCTTACTTACTTTTTTAAACTTGTGCTTAGCCTGCGGATGCAACTGAAGAGCAAATATCTATGGCTGCTTCAAGCATGATTCGTTCACACAGTGTGTCTGGTGACCTACATGGAGTTCAGCCTGATCCTATTGCTGCTGATATTCTCCGTAAAGAGCCTGAGCAGGAGACCTTTGTCCGTCTTAATGTCCCTCTTGGTAAGAATCATTACTTGTTTTTTTTTTGTCCTGTTATCACAATCATGACATGTTTAAAATATTTGCTAGTGGAAATGAGTTAACTGGCACTACAGATATTCACTATTAGTCTTGAGTGAGATAAGAAAGGGTTAGTTAAAGCTTTTATTCAGAAGTTGAACCATTGAATCTCTAAACCATAGTTTAAAGTTTATATCCTGACACATGCTTATTGAGAATTTACATATGATATGTTCAGAGGTGCCAACGTCTGATGAAGTTGAAGCCTACAAATGTCTGCAAGAATGTCTTGAATTGAGGAAGAGATATGTCTTCCAAGAAACAGTTGCGCCATGGGAAAAAGAAGTCATATCTGATCCTAGTACCCCAAAGCCTAATCTAGAGCCATTTGCACATTATCCTCAGGGAAAGTCTGATGTGAGCTTTTTTCTCCTTTGTTCTTCCATGGAACTTCACTATGCATTTTGATAAATTTAACTTACCTATTTTATTTGTTTTGCAGCATCATTTTGAGATGCTAGATGGAGTAGTCCACGTGTTTCCTAATAAAGATGGTAAGAGCACAAATATTGGAAGTTGATTTGGTTACATTCCTTAATGACATTTGTTCTGTTTCGCTATTCTCAGTCAAAGAAGAGCTCTTCCCTGTAGCTGATGCCACAGCGTTTTTCACTGACTTGCATCACGTACTCAAAGTCATAGCTGCTGGAAACATGAGGACTCTGTGTCACCGTCGTCTAGTGCTCCTAGAACAGGTAAGAGTTTTAGTTATAGAATTAATATCAATAAGCAAATTTCATGTTCATCTGGTTAACATTTTTCTTTTTTGTGTGTTTCAGAAATTTAATCTCCATTTAATGCTTAATGCGGATAAAGAGTTTCTCGCCCAAAAAAGTGCACCGCATCGTGATTTCTATAACGTTAGGAAAGTAGACACTCATGTTCATCATTCAGCTTGCATGAACCAGAAACACCTCTTAAGGTTTATCAAGTCAAAGCTCAGGAAAGAACCTGATGAGGTAACCATATGATTCAAGAGAGTATATGATTGACTGGTTTGCAGGTATGGTAACCTCTTTGCTGTATGCAGGTTGTCATATTTAGGGATGGAACATATTTGACCTTGAAAGAAGTTTTTGAGAGCCTTGATCTGACTGGGTAATTTACATTTCCACTACTAATAACTATTACAAGTCAGTCTATCTGCAGATTATCTGTGTTTCATAACATTTAACCATTATGCTGAAGAAAAAACATTTTTTTCCTTCTTTGAACCTTCCACAGATATGATCTGAACGTTGACCTCTTGGATGTGCACGCTGACAAGAGCACTTTTCATCGCTTTGACAAGTTCAATCTCAAGTACAATCCATGTGGTCAAAGTAGGCTGAGGGAAATTTTCCTTAAACAGGATAATCTCATCCAAGGTAATTAAATATATGTGTCCCTCTTAGCACCATTTTTTAGTTCAGTTGATTCGTCAGGTATGCAGTTTTGAGTTTTGACATTTATTTTGTTTTTGGATTCAGGTCGTTTTCTTGGTGAGATTACAAAACAAGTTTTCTCCGACCTTGAAGCTAGCAAATATCAGGTAAACTTCCACGTTCATCTCTAGTAGTTACAATAAAAAAAAATGATAATTAATAAGAACCTGATGAGGTAACTTTGAACACTGCAGATGGCTGAGTACAGAATATCTATATACGGCAGAAAAATGAGCGAGTGGGACCAGCTGGCTAGTTGGATTGTGAACAATGATCTATACAGTGAGAACGTTGTCTGGTTAATCCAGGTTGGCTATCTTTCTGATGCTCATGTGTCTCTCTCTCGTTGTCACATGACTGCAAACTGACTTATACTTTTA
This sequence comes from Brassica napus, assembly GCF_020379485.1. Classification (NCBI taxonomy): domain Eukaryota; kingdom Viridiplantae; phylum Streptophyta; class Magnoliopsida; order Brassicales; family Brassicaceae; genus Brassica; species Brassica napus. The sequence goes on from NC_063438.1 coordinate 4,058,844, forward strand.
TGTCTGTATGTTCACTAGCTCCCACGCTTGTACAACATCTACAAGGACATGGGTATTGTGACATCATTCCAGAATATCCTTGACAATATATTCATTCCTCTGTTTGAAGCCACGGTGGATCCGGATTCTCATCCCCAGCTCCATGTTTTCTTGAAGCAGGTTAGCATCTATTTATCTATCAAAACTATTAAAAAGTTGCTGTTTCTTGTTTGTTTGATTGCTTCTTTGGTTTATTTGATTTCAGGTTGTTGGATTTGATTTGGTCGATGATGAAAGCAAGCCTGAGAGACGTCCCACGAAACACATGCCCACTCCAGCTCAATGGACTAACGCATTTAATCCTGCATTCTCATACTATGTGTACTACTGTTACGCTAACCTCTATGTGTTAAACAAGGTACCATTCCTCATCTCTGCTGCAACTAGCTCTGTGTAATATGGAGTAAGTAACTTTGTTTGTTTCCCAGCTTCGGGAGTCAAAGGGCATGACAACGATCACACTACGGCCACATTCTGGGGAGGTAACTTACTTATCCCTTTGTGTGTTTTCACTTTCAGTTCAATGAATGTTTAAGATGTGTACAAATTTTCAGGCTGGTGACATTGACCACTTGGCTGCTACATTCCTCACATGCCACAGCATCGCTCATGGAATCAATCTACGAAAGTCTCCTGTGCTTCAGTATCTCTACTACCTCGCCCAGGTTTGCAGAGACTCCCTGCTTGTATTGTGTCTGGTCCTAAGAATATCTTACTGGACATTTTATTTCAATTTCTTTTTGACAGATTGGTCTGGCCATGTCTCCCCTGAGCAACAACTCTCTATTTCTAGACTACCACCGGAACCCGTTTCCTGTGTTTTTCTTAAGAGGTCTCAATGTTTCCCTGTCCACGGATGATCCCCTTCAGATTCACTTAACTAAAGAACCTCTCGTGGAAGAGTACAGCATTGCTGCCTCGGTAAGTCTTGTCACACACATCATTTACAATGAAAGTTAAATCATCTTTAGATATGAGTCCTTGATGAACTGACTAAAGATTAAAACTGGAATTTTCAGGTTTGGAAGCTGAGTTCGTGTGACCTGTGTGAGATAGCTCGTAACTCAGTGTACCAGTCAGGTTTCTCACATGCCCTCAAGGTACTTGTTATATCACACACATAAGACTATAGTATCATGTACTTGTCTCTTCTCCTGTCTGCTGATTAGTTTTGATTTTTTGACATGTTTTAAAGTCGCACTGGATTGGAAAAGACTACTACAAAAGAGGACCTGATGGAAATGACATTCACAAAACAAATGTACCTCACATAAGGGTGGAGTTCCGTGACACGGTAGGGGCCACAAACTTTAATATCTCTACACAAGATTAAATCTCTTTTTGGTGGAAACAAATTTGATTTATGGAAGTTGATGCAGATCTGGAAAGAGGAGATGCAACAGGTTTATTTGGGAAAGGCTGTTATCTCAGATGAAGTTGTTCCATAAGAAACCGCAATGAGAAATGGCAACGTGTAAGAATCCTATAACTTAAAACACTTCTGTTGCAACATGTTCTTATGTGTCTCTCGTTGATTGAAATTCAGGGGGATGGGGTTTTTACATTAAGGGTGGCGTTTTCAGAAATATACGATGCAGGAAGTAGATAGGGTAATAAAATGAGAGTGGCTGGCTATGTTGTGCCCTTATGACGGCTGCCAAAATCTATTGTTTGTATGAATCTTTTTTTTTTTTTTTTTCTTTTTTTTTCGAGAGCTGACTTTAAAGAGCTGCAAACGACTTGGATAACTGTTTTTTTCTCTATATAAAGAGACCATAAGAGTTATATCATTTCATTCTAGTTGAGTTTTGATTAAGACAGGTTTATAGGTGCTACTGAGAAGAGTTAATGCTGGTTAGATTTTGGGTTTGTTTAATCACCTAAAACGAGCAGACAATGTGACCTGCACATGCATTTTGGGTTCGATTAATAAAAGAGTATTTCGTTTTGACTGATATGGTTTTGATCAATGTTTTAAAAGTGGTCTAAGTAGTGCCTAAACGTCTGCCTAGTCGACAATTCAGACCAGCGGCCATTTAAAAAAACAGGTCTAAGGTATTTAAAAAATGGTTTACCCATTCGCCTAAGTAATAATTCCATATAAATCGTCTAAGTATTTTTCCTAGTGAATTTTTGAACATTGGTTTTGATGGTTACTATGCATACTAAGATTTGATCGTATGGGTGAAACATCTTAGTAGCCGTTAAGCTAGTTTGCATGATCTTGCTTGACGTATGAATCTTCAAGAGTGTCTACACATGCAACCTATATATATTAAATAGAAAATGGAGTTTGAGGACCGACCTCGAGTCTGAAGGAGACAACTGACAAGTTGTGGCATTTGCTTTGCCAACAAAAAGGTCAATGTCAGTGACAGTATGTCTTGTTGTCCCGTTCAAGTTTCATCGAAACGATACACGATTCTTACATTCATTCACCTAAAGGCCAAAGCTAAACGCGTGAACCTTCTTTTCTTTATGCATAAATCATAACACATTGTTTGATATGTTTATAATTTTTGATACTCTTATGGGCCACGAAGATATAATTGCATGTAACTAGTTACCATGTTGATATCGAATACAAAAGAAACAAACAAAATCTTCTTTAGAAATTTTGAATCCAGACGTGGGAGAAATAACTATGTCTGCCACTTCTTCTGTACCATATTTTGAGCAAAATTCAGTATCCTAAAGGTTCTTTCAATCATAAATTCCAAAATATAATTCATTTTTTAAAAATAATATTAAATGATTACAAACTACTGAACATACCCATTTAATTTTTTTAGTTTATCATGAACCATAAGAGGTCGGTGACCGACTTGGAAAACCATTATCACATTGAGATTAAATGGTATGCAAATAACATGGCCCAAAAGATTAACCAGAATCAGTAGTACCATGGAGAAAAAGAATGTGGGGTTAATATATTCCTAAAGTGCCACTAAAAACTCAAATATGAGTATCGAGTTTTTCCCATGAATATACTAACTATTCCCACCAAATAACTAAACCTACACCTCAAACATGCATAGATAGACCAACTTAACTTACGTTCAAAAAAACATTATAGCTAGAGAGAACCATCTCTAGTAAGCTTAGCAAGCAATGAATTGATAAGTGAATCCCTCTTCTCTGCCCTCATATCCTCCCTCGACCTCCTTTGCTCCTCTCTATCCCTCCACATCTGCTCCATTGCCATCCTCTCCTTCTCAAGCTCCTCCATCTTCCTTCTCCACTCTTCTTCTTTCTCTGCTCTCTCCTTCTCCCTAGCCTCCCATCTTTCTCTCCACTCATTCTCCATTCTCATCTGATGTCTCATAAACTCATCTAAAACCTCTCTTACACTATTATTAGCACCACCACCACTATTACTAATACCGCCTTTTCGCTTCTTTGCAATGTTCTTTCTCGGGTTTAGGGTTTTGGATTCATTGCTGATACCTACTAGTTCTTCATTCACGTTCTCTTCTTCTTCGTCTGAAGAAAATTGCTCCGAGTGACTTCTCTTTCTCGTTGCGCCGCTTGTTCCCCCTCCCCCTCCTCCTCCCTCAGATTCGGCCCATAGCATTCTTTGCATTCTACTTGCAAATATAATTTGCATATCATCATAAAAAGGGAATTGTTGTCTTGCTATCTCTTCATCCATTGTCTCACATCCCTGGATACACATGACCAGTGAGATAACATGCATGTATAAACTAATCTACTTAAATAATCTATAACTAGGGAAAATACTAATTTCTTGTAACATGTATAGTCATTTAGCATATAGCATAGTTCCATGCACAACCTCTAACACACTACATAATTAAATATAAATAACATCCACAATATGTAAGGAAATAGTAAGAGAAAGGATTAGTTGTGGACCTTAAAGCGAGTGACGAGGTTCTTCCACTTGCACTTGCACTGTTCAGGGCTACGAAGAAAGTTTTTGTCTCTCATCTTGTTAGAGACAACTTCCCAAAGAAGCTTGTTCCGCTTTGTCTCCATGAAAGTTTGATCCAGCTCTCCTCTTATGGCTATCAACTCCTTAGTCTCTTCTAGGCTCCACTGTGGAAACCTATCCCCGGTAGCCGGAGAAGCTAGCTCAGGGGTTTGAGATTGAGGATGAAGTTGGTGATGATGTTTGTTGAGGTAGTGAAGCTGGTGAAGCTGATGCTGATCCATATCAAGAACTAATCAAGAAAATAACTAAAATAGAAACAAGAATCACCAAACGATCTCTAAAGACTAAAGCAAAGGTTAGATTTCGAGAGGCTTTCACTTTTTAGATCGAAACTGAAAAATACAATTCTCTTTTTTTTTTTTTTTTTGAGTTTGTAATGTGAAAACGTCTAGAGAAAGATGTCTTATTTCTTTGATCGTAATTCTTTTCTTCTTCTCCACTCTCTCTTTCTCATGTCGCCATCTGTCTACGCGTTTACTTTTTTTTTCTTTTGTTGGATTTTTTTCAAATATTATTTACTTTTTTCTGTTTTTCTTTTGACAAAAAATATTAAAGAAAAAGCTTTCGGTAAATGTGTCGTTATTTGATCTTAGTACTCTGTTTATTTAAATGGCCTATTGAAAAAATGATTAGCCTCTAATTAAAGTATATAATAATCTATTAACAACTTGACTTGTGATAAGATTCAGGGATGTGGATATTTCTATCGTTTTCTTCTCATAATGTAATAATCACTTTTAGGTAACGCTATTCTAGATTCTGACAGTCGAGATATAATCAATCAAATATTTTTCTTGTCAATTATAATCAATCAAATGTGTTTGAAATAGATTTATCACATTCTCTTACTTGGGGTTGGGAAATTTTTAAAAATGCAACTTTGATAATAGATTTTCCGTAACTTTTTAAACTACCATTGTTTCCAAAGATTCAAAAACTTCAAATTTTATCAAAATCCTTCATATAAGTGATTTATAAATTAAATATAATTGTGATAAATTGGAAACAAAATATAAACTGCTATATTTAAGAGAAAATATACTGCATAATCAAATACATTAAGTGAAACACATTGGTGACCGTTATTTATATTTTCTGACTAAAATCTAAAGCCATTTATGCAAACTTTAAATTTTGATTGGGTTATTTTCCGGTTTAAACCATTGACTGCTTTTCATTGGTCATGTTACAATCTTCTTAGTGTGACGATTGTATTGCGTTGACGTTTCATCACCATTGCGAGAACCTTCGGTTAAGTATACTTTTGTAATATTGTGTGGTTCGTAATTGTCGGCGACCAGTTGTAGCCTTAGCTTCACCCCCAAGTCTCTTTATTTACTAGGGATGGTCGCAAAACGAATATTCAAATTTTGAAGCTTTATATACGATCCGTTTAGTTTTGTCTGAATCAAATTTTTTATTATTTGATTTGTCCTGCTATTATATCAAATATCCTCCGATAAAATCTATATATTTAACTAATTATTCGATTCAATTTATAACAACAAAACTAAAAAAATAAAAAATTTAAAAAGTACGTAAAATAATAATATTTTAATATAAATAATATTTATTTTTAATAAAATTAAAAAAATAAAAAATATAAAAATGATTATGTAATATATAGGGATATATATAGGGATATTGAATTTGAAATGTGCTTTGTTTCGTTTCTAAGAGATATTTGATATTAATATTTAATTTGATTCATACAAATCTAGATATCTAAATTTTTCAGATTGAAAAACATTTGATGGATTAGATCAAGATTTACGGATTTATTGTCCCCCTTTAGTATTTACATTTTAGTGGAATAAAACAATATTCTTATATTGGTGAATTCGAAACTATACACATTTAGACATTTTTCACCTAATTACCCAAACTAGTATCTATCTTCCTAAATCATATGAAATTCTGAAGCAAAAAATTTGCAAAACGTTTTGTTAAAGAGTTATTCTTGGGTCCACCCCTAGGGTGAACCTCTAGGTTCACCAACCAATAGGACTTCATTATTTCAAATTCGATACCTTTTAAAAAAGGAAACAAAATATTGTCAAGATATATTATGTTTTTAAAATAAAAAGGTTAAAAAATTAGAAAAAAATAGTAGTTACAGAAAAACAAATTTTTTAAAAAAATAATATTTTTATCGTCGTCAGCAAAACACTAAACCCTAAATCCTAATCCCTAAACCCTAAATCATAAACCCTATAAACCCTTGGGCAAACTCCAAACCCTTGGATAATTCATACTCTAAATCAAAAACACTAAATCTTAAAACCCTAAACCGTAAACCCTTGAGTGTTTAGTGTTTTTGATTTGAAGTTTAAGATTTATCCAAGGGTTTAAGATTTACCCAAAGGTTTAGGATTTAGGGTTTAGGGTTTAGAGATTAAGGATTAGGGATTAGGATTTAGGGTTTAGTATTTTGCTAAGAATGTTAAAAATATATATTTTTAATTACTACTTTTTTAATTTATTTATTTTAATTTTTTTATTTTAAAAATATAATATAACTTATAGCTTGAGAAAATATTTTGTTTCCTTTTTTAAAAGATTTCGAATATAAAATAAAACAATCCTATTGGTTGGTGAACCTAGAGGTTCACCCTAGGGAGTGAACCCAAGAATAAGTCTTTGTTAAATATGATTCCAAACTCATGAAAGCTCTTTCACCCTTCAATATATATATTTTTAATTATCTGTAAGCTTGATGCATCCTATTGCTAATTTTTATATAAATAATATTGTATTTTGGCTACGGAATTTTTCGACATCTTCAAAACAATTTTGTATTCATGTAATCATCGTATTGTATGATATTTGAACTACTTTTAAAATGGAATCGGTAACAAGACTATACGACATTTGTTACTTGTTCATTCCTGCAAATGGGGGAGAAACAAATGGTACATACATAGACGTTGAATGCTCTTACTTGCCATCTAAAATATATCTGAAACTTTTCCAAATCAATATCATCTACTATTTTTATTGAATCATTCACAACCAGTGACACTGATTTGGAGAGTTGCGTTTATGACTGATTTGGAGAGTTGCGTTTATGGGTAAAGATGGTGAAATAAGTAACAGGACGTTTATGTACCATTTGTTATATGGGATAACATTCAGTCATAGCATCCTTTTATGTCAGTGCGAAGCAAGGGTTGGGCCCAGACAGAAACTTAAATTTATCGGGCCTTCACAGTCTCCCTCTAGGTGGGCATTTTACCCGATACCGAACCCGTATCCGATCCGAAAAACCCGAACCGAACCCGAACGGATAATATCCAAACGGGTATTGATAGGAGAGTTTGGATATCCGAACCCGAACGGGTAATATCCGAACCTGAATATTATCCGAAGATAACCAAACATATGTATACTTAACTTTATATTTCTCGTTTACATCTCTCATTTTATTTAAACTATTTATATTAATGTTACATGTAGTTTAAGATCATATAATATACATATAGTACGGAAAAAAATGATTTGTCACTCAATTAAAATATATGTCTAGTTTCTTGTTTAATGTATTAACAAAAGTTACATTCAAAATTTAAAAACAAAAGCCAAATTAATGTTTATTTATTTTTGAAATGTTATCTCCAAATCTATCGATATTGAATCTATTAAAAAATAAAAAAAAATCAGTTAAGTGAAATCTATATTTTTAAATAGAATAAACCTAAAAATGAAAAAAATAATTTTTTTTCTTTCAAAATCTCAATATCCGAACCCGACCCGAAATAACCGAACCCGAACTAAAAATACCCGAATCCGATCCGAAGTATAGAAATACCCGAACGGATTTTATACCCCTATACCGAAATACCCGAAAATCTGAAATACCCGACCCGAACCCGAACGGGTATCCGAACGTCCACCCTCATCTCATCTCATAATCTGATTGAGAGAAAAAACCAAAGTAATTGCATCAAAAGGTTGTGGTCCTTGTGGATGAAGGAGTTCATTGTTTATGGTGGAGTTAAATGTAGACAGGAAATTTATACAAAAAAATGTAGACAGGAAAAACACGGCATGGATCATGGAAACTTTGACCACGAGATTTTTTCTATCTGTGTAAATGTATAGATTAGCCCTAATGTGTTGTTGTGGAACACATATCCTATGTTGAACAACCACTCAAATTATTTGGATATATTAGTTATGTTTTATTTTGTTGTAAAAAATATCTTAGGGTTAGGAGATGACTTGTAACTAGTGTGACCATTTATAGACTGAACAATAAATAGAAGACAAAAAATAGATGGAATAATTGTAGTTGGAGAAATAAAATGAATTGAGATAAATTAATATACATGAAATAATTTTGCAACATAATTTTAGAGTCACAAGGTCATTTTAAAAAAAAACACCGGAATCAGAATGTTCAAACCGGTGTTATGATCTTCTGTTTTTAGGTGCTATAAACGACTTTAACATCTTTTGGTAGTTTCACTCAGCAAGAGCTAACCACAAACAAACTGGTCTGAAGCTTCAGTAATAATAGAGTGAAGATGTAGTCTGCTGCGATGATCTGTATCAGTTCGCGAAGTACTACAAGAATTAGTACAAGCGTGTGTCATGAAAATGGAGCTGAATGGGGGTTCGAGTTTTGTGATTGTGTGGGCTTGCTCAGCTTGGAAAAGAAAAGATGACATGTGCTTGAAGACATATAGACATTTTCCATAAAATAAAAGGGAGTTTGCTTGAAGACGAAGTTTTCCATTAAAGAAATGGAAAGTTACATTAAGTGCATTTGGAAAATTTGAAGAGCAAGTTGAAGACGTGGATAATAAGTTCTGGTCTACTATATATGGAGGGACGTGCCTTATGAGAAAGACAGACCTCAAAGAATAAAGAGAGAGAGGTTTCCTTGGTGTGTGTTATTGTTTGGTGTCGAAGGACATTCTAAAGCATTGTCTGATGAAATCCGATGTGGACTTAGTTTGGTGGCGTTGGAGTTGGCGCTTTGTGTGGTGGAGTTAGCCATCGTGTATAGCTCGTGTGAGCTTTGTATGTGCTTGGAAAATCAAGTGTTCTGTGTCTGGTGTGCGTTAGGTGCTGACGTACTTGGTGAAGTATTTCCGAGAAGTGGAAGATTGAAGCTTAGAATCGGGGGTGGGGGTGGGGTTAGCACAGACGGTTTCATTGAAGTGGTCTCTGAAAATTGCAGCTGTAGAAGACATTGAGCTCCAGTGAGCCGGATGTGATTTATGCATGTGTGATTTATTCATAATCTTTGTAGATTATTGACTTGGAAAATAGTGGTAGACACTAGTGTGTGTTGTACCGTATAGCAATCGTAGGTTGTTTCTTGTTCTAAGTCAATGAAATCTGGACGAGGTCTCGGGGATGTAGGAAACAAACTTCATTAACATTGTGTGTTACTTTCTTCATTTATTTTTCGTCGCCTTATCTGCACTAACATAGAAGAGGGACAAATTCTTCTGAGGAATAAACAGAGGCAAGAGAAAAAATAACATTCATGCACACAATTGATAATATTATTCTCATCTTGTAAAGCTACACTAGATCTGAAGATGTTATGCTACAGGGAGAAAGATATGAAGATCAGAACTGTATTGAAGAGAGGTATGTGACTATGTACAGAAAGAGAAAGATATTTTTGCACTGAGTATCTAATCTATTAATTTAAAGTTTTATTTTTATCTGCTGTTAAAAAGTTGTCATTATAGTTTTGGATCTATTCTTTTTTTTTTCATTAACAAATAATATGTAATTTTGAGAATTATGTTACATTAATATATAATTGTTTTTAATAATTTTACTAACAACTAGATAACTGGAAAGATCACTACAATCTAAACTGAACATAAACTTGACAAAATAAACCAAATATCACTACAATTTGGCAACTTCCTATACTATAACAAAAATTATTTATAATATGTATTCTGTCTATTCCACAAATATAATTCCCAAATCAAGATTTATTAATATGAAATTATAATATTTGTAATACAAGTTAAATATACGATTATTTTTACACAAAGCAATAAATACAAATCTCAAAATACTCTCACAACATGTATTGTCAATTATTATATGTGAACACCAAACAAAAAATCAGATGACTTTAACGTTAAAATTGATACTTTTATATTTTGTAACAGAATATTAATCCATATTTTAACGCGGGTACTATCCTAGTATGTTATTATGTTGTGCCTGGCTCTACAAAAGTGTACGAATAACTTCACTACAAAGCTAGAGACTAATTGTTCCATCACATTTTCAAAATGTAACACTCAATATGTTTCCTATTCTATGATGGGTTAAACAATGGTGGTATAACAAAGATGGTGGTCAAGAGATAAAAAGATAACACACAACAATATTTAATTATATTTTTATTATTGTTAATGCTTTATGGATCCAATATTACAATAATGCATACTCCTTACACGGTATATAGGTTATCTTCACCTTCTTGATCTTTTTTCCTATAGATTTGGCAACTCCCAGCAGCTTCTGCTATTTTGTGGACATATAAGCCACCACAATGTTAGATACTTTTGTTCAATCTAATAGATTTTTTTCATAAATTTTGAAAGACGGTATTGTAGATTTTTTTTTTTCAAAAATAGATTTAAAGTATAATGTAATGTATCGGTAGTTTACTCATAAAGTAGTAGACGTATTAAAGTATCTGCATGCATAGCTTTTGTTTTGATTTAGGAAAAAAAAATATCCACACATCCACTAGGTAGATTACATATAAGAAATTGTAGCATGAAATCTCCATATAATTATACTAATGAAGATGAAAAATAAGTTATTGTGAAATATAATGTACTGATATAGATATACTTATTTGAAATATATTTAATATGTTATAATTGAAGATATAGCACTAGTAAATTTTAAATCATTTTGAAAAAATACTAAAATTTAAATCAAATCTTAAATTTTCGACAGAAGTTACAACACTAATAAGTAATAACTAATTAAAGAAAACGACTAAACTGCACTAAAATACCAGTGACAACATAACAAACAGAAAGCAAAAAAAAAAAATATTTATTTGATTGAAAAGGAAAGATATCAAAACACAAATAAATTTTACTAACGGAAAGAATAAAAAAAATTCATCCACTATCCCAAGTCATCGTAGAATATAATTAAGCTAAACAATTTTTTGAAATATTTTACTTATTAAAATTTGACTTAATTTTTATTATTATTTATTTTATCAAAATTTGATTAAAATTTTCCAGCCATCACAATATTTCATTATCTTACGCTTGAGAAAAAGAAAAAATTCACCACCATACCTGTTTTATTTTGGTTATCAAAAGGGATGTTCCTCTTTCCTTTGTAAGTCACAAAATTTGATGTTTGACAAAAAAAATTATGTTCCAAAAAAAAAAACTTCACCACAAAACTAGGGACTAACTTAGAGGTTCCGTTACATTTTCGAAATATGACATTCAATATAATACTTATCATATGATGGGTTAAACAAAGGTCTTATCACAAAGATGTTGGTCAAGAAACAAAAAAAAAATAACACAGAAATAAAAAACTGAGACTTGTCAATATTTTAATTTTATTTTTTATTATTATTGAGGCTTTATATTTTCATTACATTGATTCATATATTTTAGACGGTATAAATTTGTTTCACTTTCTTTATCTTCTTTCTACATATTGGACAACTCCCAGCAGCTTCTGTTATCCTGTAGACATATTAGCCATCACAATGTTAGATACTTTAGATCAATATCTCAACACCAGATAAGAATGTTCAACAAGACGGTTGTATTTTATCAAACTAGTTTCAATGGATAACAACTTACTTTGTTCCGCACTGATAACAAGCGACGCAATGGCCACATGGGAGGAAAAAGCAATCGCGTTTCGCATCAAAACAAATGGCACAGCGAGTTTTAGTTCCATAACTTGCTTCACCTTCATTGCCACTAAAGTCTTCACGATCAGCATCATATGCTGCAAAAGACTCACTCCAGGAACACATGCTTGAAACATCGTCATCTTTGTGTACAAGTATACTTGTAATCGATGAATCATCATCCATTACGTGTCTATCTTCCCCAGCACGCTCAAACCTTTTATACAGTTCTAAAGCTACCAGCAAGAAGCAAATCACGAGACCTGTATATGCACAAAATGCTACATGTAACTGATACCAAAAGAAGACTTTTATAATGCTCAGATACCAAATGAAAAATTTACCTGTGACAATGGCATATGAAGTCCATCTAACTTGATGCGAGATTCTGATAAACCATTCTTGTTCTTCAGCTAATACTCCCTGAGTTTACAGACAGTGGAAGACGAGGATTCCTTCAGCTCAGACTAAGAACAATAATATAACTTTTGTTGGTGTGTTTCCTCGAGAATACATACCGGTCTAGGTGCTGCTGAAGTTAAAACAATAGAAGTTCCAACAAAAGGCATTGTATTGATTGTGCACTCGCCGTTGCTGAAGTTACACTCGTAGAATGGTGGTTCTTTAGTATCATACACGACAGCCCTCACATCAATATCCAACTCAACCTGAACAAACACCATCTCAAGTTACATGTGCAAGAAACACAACAGAAACCAAAGGTAATTATTACCTCTACGTCCTTCAAGTTCGGGTTAGCCACATTAAGATAATAAGTTTCAGATTCACTTATGTTCACTTGAATCACACCACTCCCTGTAGAAGAACTTTTCTTAAGTCATGGATAACCAATGCACTAAAGTTGGATATCGTAGTTGACTGACCTTGAATCAGATCACCAAATGGAGGTTCCTCCAACAACCAGCGAGTGGCCGTTCCTTGAAAACGAGAGCATTTAAATAATTATGTTGACATCCCTATAAACGCAACACTTTTAAACAAACAACTCATTCACAATTAAGACATCTATCACCTCTATTTCCTTAGTAAGACTTTGCTAAGGGTTTTATCGGTTACATGTTCTTCATTAAAGAAGTGACTTAGGGTATATCTTTGTGTTCACAGCCTTAATGACAATATCAAACCAACATGCAACCGTAGGAGAAAGACAAGCAATAGCACAAAACATAATATTAACTAACCTTTATTGACCACAAGCCGGACTGAACTGCCTTCAGGTTTAACATTTAATGAAATATTCAACGAAGCTCCTTTGTTCAGATAGTAAGGCCATCCCTGAGACTAATTAGACCAGTTCAATAAATTTATATGATTTTAATCAATACAACAACGGTTTTCAAATAGCCACAACAATCATGAGGAAGCTCAAACCTACCCCGTAAGATCTATGTGAGACAGACACCAAACGAGATTCAGACCAATTCATTATAGCAACAGGAGGAGATGCATAGAACCCAAACAGCTGAAGACCAGGTTCAGAACCATACACATTTTCCACCTAACAGAAAGAAAAAAAATACATTAATTAGCACAACACATGAAGGAACACAAAAAGATGTAACCAGACAACAACAACAACAACAACAACAACAACAACCTTAACGCTTTTGATAAAGATGGAGTTTGGTTGAACAAGCATGGAAGCGTTAGGTCCAAGCCAGACATTTGTTGGGTGGGAAACACGCATGAGCATAAACGTCGCCACTGATTCACAACGCAGATTCAAACAAATCAAATATAAAGGGAAGAGTTTTTCAGTGCTAAAACCAAAAATCAAAATCGTTAATTTGAGATCGAAACAAACCAATTATCCAGCCAAAGAAAACCATAGCCACGTATGAAAATTTTAATTCAACATCAGACGTCGAACTGCCCCACCGGGGGCGATCACCAAGTAATTGAAGTCGAAAATCCATCTTAAGTAATCTAGAGAGATAGAGAAAACAGAGAGATGATGATGATAAGATTGATGGGAGCCATGGTGTTATAAAGGAAGAATCTGAGAATCTGTGAGGATGTTAGTCCATGAAGAAAGTTGCAAGTTGATTAATGTAACGGTTACACTGTCTTAATAGTGGTATACTAGTAGAAGACAAATGATTGTATAATCAAAGACTAGACAATATTTGACTTCTTTAAGGGTGTTTTTCGTATTTTTGTTAAGATAATATCTTATATATGCTTTGTTGTCATTACATGGTTATGTTTTGGTTTAAGGAAAATGTATTTTTTAAAAGTGAAATTCCTAAGGTATCCTTTGCCGGAAGTTTAATTAGTTGTATAATGAATGAAGATGCTGCCAAAAGAAAGTAAATATTTTATGTTTGACTAGTAATCTTTATTAAATGCGTATACGGTATTTTAGTAATAAAGTAGTAGATGTAATAAAGTACCTGCATGCAAAGACTTTTGTTTGATTTAGGAAAAAAATATTGTATAATATCCAAACACTCCACTGGCTAGATTACATGTAAGCAATTGTAGAAAATTAATCCAATATGTTATCTAATGATATGCTGGTTTATAATTATCTTTTGTTTAAATCTATCAGAATACTGATTAAAAATATAATATTATATTATATAAGCGAAGCAAGAAAACAAAGAAATGTTAGAAATTAACTCGTCTGAAACATTATATATTTTTCCGTATGTTTATAGTAATGGAGATGAAGATAAAGTTACTGTGAAATATAATTTACTAAGTTTATTGCATATATATGTACTTATTTGAAATACATGTAAAATATGTTATAGTAGAAGATATAACACTACTAAATTTTATACTAAATTTTGTTAAAAATTAAATTTTACATTAAATTTTGAATTTTTGACAGAATTTATAACATTTATAATGAATTAAAAGAAGATGACTAAATAATACAAAAATATTAACGACAACATAACGACAAAAAACCGAAAAAACAAAAAAAAAATTCGTTAGGCTAAAAAGGAGAGACAACAAAACACACATAAATCTTACTAACGGAAAGAAGAAAAAGATTCAATGATTACCACGGGTCATCGTAGAATAGAATTGACCTAAAATTTTATAAAATATTTTATTTTAATTTTTTTATTAAAATACTGATTAAATTTTAAAATAATAATAATAATAATAATAATAATATATAGAACAAAAATGAAAAACAATATTGTAGTAGAAGATACAACACTAGTAAATTTTATACCAAATTTTGTTAAATATTAAATTTTACATTAAATTTCAAAATTTTGACATAATTTATAACATTTATAATGAATTAAAAGAAGAAGACTAAACGACACAAAAATATTAACGACAACAAATAAAAGGAAAGACAACAAAACACACATAAATCTTATTAACGGAAAGAAGAAAAAATTCCTCGATTAACATGAGTCATCGTAGAATAGAATTGACCTAAAATTTTGTAAAAATATTTTTTTTAAAAAAATTTCATCAAAATGCTGACTAAATTTAAAACTTATAATAATAATATATAGAACAAAAATGCAAAAAGATATGTTATAGTAGAAGATATAACACTAGTAATCTTTATACCAAATTTTGTTAAAATTTTGGTTTGTTTATGGTTAATTCAGGTCAAAATTCGAAAAATAGACTTTTGAATTAGATATCAGATTTTTTCGTATTTTCAGAAATAAATTTTGGATAATTTAGACAATTTTAAATTTTCAGATAAAAGAATTATTTTTAACGAAAAATCAGATAAAAAGTCTTCTCGGAATTTGACTTTTTGTACTTTTTTTTATAAATAGTATTTTTAAATTATCTTAATATTTTAAAAATAAATTTAGTTAAGATTTATAAGTATGTAAATTATATTATAGAAATTTGGGTACCTATTTGATTCTTGGTTCGATATATCCAGTTCTTTGGTTATAGAAATTTAAGATCATTCGATTAATTAGTAAGATCTAAATCCAAAGCAAACCTCTTTTTGGTTCAGTTCGGTTTGATTCGGTTCCGGATAAATGTGTACATGCCTATATTTAACATATTTTTATTTGTACACAAGACGATTTATATATATACCCAAATAAAACTTCAAACTTTTTGGTCTCATATTTTAAATTAAAGAAATGAGATAAACACATCAATTTAGATTTCCCATAACAACTCCAAACTTTTTATCCCTTTATATAAAAATATCCGTGAAACAATAGGATATTGGGGAAATTTTACTTTTACACTTTATTGGATACCACTTTTCAACTATACCACAACTAAAGGGACTTTTTCATAAATGCCTTATTCATTAATGGGTAAATGACCTAAGTACCCCCTAACTAAATCAGAGAAAGGGAAAGAGATAAGGTTTTGGTTCCCCCCCGACGAATCTCCACGACGGACGGCGATACTCACGGCGGACGACGATAGTCACGACGGCGAAACTCACGACGAAGAAGAGAAAAGGTATTCTCCTTCACGAGTCACAACATCTCTCTGGAAAAAGCAACTGGTGACGACGAATCGCGACAATAACAATCCCGATTCAAAAATCTCATCTCAAAAATGTCGTCTTCTCTTCACGATTCTCCTCTTAGCGATTCTCTTATTCACGAATCTCCTCTTCATGATTCTCTACAAGTAATTTCCTAAATTTGTGTATCTTTTTGTTTGTTTCAAGTCATTTGTTGAATTTTTTATTTCTGTTATAAGAAAATAGAATAAGATTGGCTGAGGATTATGTCCCTAGTTAGATCTAAGAGAAAGAGTATCGATAGTGAACATTGAGTTTTGTTTTGAAACATTATAAGCCCTTATAAATTTGGGTTTCAAGTAATTATAAGATGTGTGAACTCAAGAAGTGTTGTCTTGTATTGCAGTTGGATAGAAACGAGTTTTGCACAACATTGAGATTGCCTATGAGGGAAGCTGGAGAACCACCAGATAATTCCAAAGCGATAATCCATCACTCAAAGATTGATTATGTCGAGAAGGTAGCAGAAATATTAGGAAAAAAAAGAGTTCTCTTTTGTAGGTTACGTCGTCTACTCCAACATTCAATACTCCAAACTTTGATACAAGGGTACAAAATTAGTATAGTTTTATAAGGCCTTGTAAAGTTTAATGTATATATCATAAACATCTAATTTTCAAATATTTTGTTTGCAGGTTACATCGCCTACTCCAACATTTACGTCGCCTAAGTTTGATCTCCTTTCCCAAGAAAGTCGTAGTGGAAAGGGTACATATGAGGTATTTTATAAAGCTTTATAAAATATTTCATGATCGATAAAGGCCTCTTAAACAATTTGCATGAATCAGGTTCTTATGAGAGATGTTTGTGAGATTTCTGATTTTCAACCTCTAATGAAAATTAAAAAGAGATTGGTACAACAAGACAGCCAGGTTTGTTTTCCAAACTTTATGAATATTGATTTATTTTATAGACATAATAACCATTTGCAAAAACTAATTTTTTTTTGTCTGTAGGTAAACGAAGATATTGAGCCTCCACTTCAAAAGAAGATTAAAACTGATACAGATAATGTTCCACTAAGAAGAAGTGAAAGAGGTCAAATACCATCCATTCATACACAGCCACCGTTTGCAGGAGCAAGGAAGAAACATCCGATTCTCCATCCTTTTGAGCCAGTTGATAAAACAAGAAAAGAAAAGATGAGAGAATGGAAAATGTCAAACAAAAAAAGTAAGTTTTTATTTTATAAAAAACTATATATTTCATGAGGTGAAACTGGATACCTACATAATAAGTATGAGTGTACAATGTAGGAAACTGAGAATCAATCAAGAGATAGTAACCGCAAAGTAGTTCTCAGATATTGAAACACCGGGAAAAAAAGCTTTCAAAAACGGTTAGGCTATATTTGAACAAAAATTCTTTATAATCCCTTATAAATTTATATTAATCTTCTTTATAAAACTATATGATCGCTTTTCTGAATATTTGTTATTTTGTCCCAGCATATTGAAGCAGGTTTGGAGTTGCTGAAACTGAAACAGATAAACAATCCAGATTTGTTTCTGAACAAAACTGCCTTCGTTGTTGGAGTGAAGTTTCTTGAAGAAATAGATGAGCTTTATGATGAGTTTTTAGATGACAAGAAAAGTTTCCAATTTGGAACAGGTTTTGACAAGTACAACATAGAGAAAAATATCAATTTTCTCTATTCGGCTATTGCAGTAGAAGAAAAGTATTGGCTTGGAGTTGTAGTCAACTTGGAGAAGAGAAGTACCACATCATTCAATTGTGCAGCATTGAAGTTCAAAGATGCGAGTTTGGTACCTTATGTAAATGCATATGCGATGGCTCTACCATTCATGATTCGCAATTTCTTCAAAGATGTCAGCATGGATACAAGCAAGTTCTCAATAAAAATTGTATCTGAAGGTTTTCCACAGGTAACATCTTTATAACTGCTTATAAATGTTCATGTTAGATTTGTGTCATAGATCAAATAACTTATATTATAATTTATCGGCTATGTTCTTAAGACTAATATATTACTGACAAATTTTTGTTTCAGGTTCTTAAAATAGAAGACAGTGGAGTTTATGCATTGAAGTTGATAGAGTGCCATGCAATGCGTATAGGGGATTTGACAAAGCTGAGTGAAGAAAAAATTGCAATCATCCGAGAAAAGTTGGCGGTTGATATCTTCTCGGAATTGCAATGAGTACTAATGTGGGAATCAACAAAAACTTTATCACTTTCTTATATTTATGTTTGAACAACTATCTGAGTATGTTTTATGCGTGTTTGGTAAACTTTGTGTTGTAGAATTCTGAGTATTCTGAGTATTATGAGTTGGATTTATGGTTTTGCTTTAATTTAGAAAGTTTATAAGCTCTTATAAAATCAAAGCAAAATGGTTTATTTCAAAATTTATATCTTAGTAGCTTTATAACACCTTATTAAAACTGGTTTTTGTTACCTCTTGTAAAATCAATTGAGTTTAGGATATATAAATGCGTATTTAAAATTTATAAAGATTTATAAATCTATAAAAATGAATTTATAAAGGTCTATAACTAATATAGAAAGGCTTTTAAATCGGTTTAAACTATTAATAACTATTTTCAAGAGCTCATCAGTTCATAAACAAAAAAATATTAAGGTTTATAAAGTCTTATAAAATTTATAAGGTTTATAGGTTTAATAATCAATTAGAAAGTCTCTTAAATCATTTATAAGAGTCTATAATAATTTATAAAGACTTATAAAAACAATTTATAAGAGTTTGTAAAATAATTTATAAGGGTTTTATAAGGTTTATAAAACTATTTAAAAGGGTTTATAAAACTATTTATAAGCTATTTATAAGAGTTAATACATTTATTTATAAGTGTTTATAATTAATTTACAAGGTTTATAAATCTATTTATAAGAGTTATTCAAAAGATTATAAGAATTTAATAATCTTCATAACCCAATTTATAAGAGTTTAGAAATCAATTTAGAAGTGATTATAAATCAGTTAGAAGAGTTTGTTTATAGATCATTTATAAATTCTTATAAAATTTATAAGTAAATCTTTATAAATTATATATAAATCCTTATAAATAATTTATAAACCATTATAAATAATATGTATACATTTTATAGATGATATATAAACCATTATAAATAATTTATAACTCTTACAAATGATTTATAAACAACTTCGAAACAACTTCAACTATATGCTTGCCTTTGTTCAACATCACACAACTCACCCTGCAAAAATATTCAAACTCCATAGTTAGACAAAGAAATGTTTAGCAGGATCATGTTACTTTCAGTGAAATTTTTTTGACCTTCTGCCATTTGCAGCATATGTGATCTCAGCTCGAGCCGGAAGACCATTGACAAGCAATTCAAATAACCTTAGTCGCCAAAATCACGTACACTAGTAACTTTGCAAACAGCTATAATCTCTTCTTGTATATTAGCTAATTTCCTCCATCCACATTCTACTTCAAGATCACCTCTAACTATCATAACTCCTAAAAGGATTTAAACACTTCATCTCCAAAGAAGAGGTTCGGGTACAAATCTAACCTCTGATCTCACAGTAAGAACATATTGAAACTGCTTTGTAGCTCCCATAAGTTAGTCATCACAAAATGTTTAAAATGTTTATAATGGTTTATAAATATTTATAAAGGTTTTACAAAATCACTTACATGTGTTTATAAAGATTTTATATAGAATTTATAAGGGTTTATAAAGTTTATAAAGGGTTTCAATAAGTTTATAAAAGCTTATATAAGATTTGTAAGGGGTTATAAAAGGTTTTAATGGGTTTTGAAGAGTTTATAAAGGGTTTATAAAAAAAATGTAAAGGTTTATAAAAAAAAATATAAATATTTATATAACTATTTATAAAGGTTTATAAAACCATTTATGAACCATTTATAAATTTTATAAGAGCACACTGTGATAACTTCATGACACGTATAAAAGAATATAAGTACTGGAGTATATTACAAATTGTACGCATTTGTAGACAAAAAACTGGGGGACAAACCATCTCTTATATGATGAATTTTCCAATTGAACAGAACGTGGTCAAGACTTGGATCTTTACTTTATTCTATGTTCCTTTCTTATAACGCAAACAAGAGTTTTAGCCCTTCAAGCAATGACACAACATCCATTACATTGGTTGCTTCCCCTCAACAGGCTCTGTAATAGAACCTTTTACCGTCTGCGCTTGCCTATTTTGTCCTCCTCCCTGCGAATCAAAGTTACACAACTTATCTCTAAGAAAATCTTGAACTTTCTCCAACATAAGAACAAATCATTCTTTGTTTGCAATTAACTCACAGCTCCTTTTTGTGCAATCAATCTCCTGCTTGAAGGAGCTTGAGCTATTGATGAGGCAGCTGCTGCTGCTGCTACTCGAATCCTGCAAATACTAGGGAGACTTTTTTTTGTCAGTCAGCTGAAACATCTTTACATAAATGTATTAAAGAGGATAACCTTTTATGAACGTCAACATATTCATCAGTTTCATCCACAATCTCTTCCTGCAAAAGCTCTTCAAACACATCTTCCAAAGTGATGATACCGATAACTTCACCATCCTCGATATCCTCTGAAGTATGTGTGAATCCGTGTGGTACAGTCTCGTTGTTTTGATAGAACGACTGCCTATTAGCCTTGTCGATTTGGACAATGACATTGTCGTGGAGCAACTCCCAAGTTCACCGGTGATTTCATTTGGAGCAACTCCCAATTTTATCGCAGGACAAAGATCTAGAGAAGAAAGAAATATAAGTTAGTAGGAGTAAAAATATATTCAGCACAAAATTACTTAAAGTTTGAAGAATCAACAAGATATATCAAAAAACGATAAAACATAACACTATGTTCCTCATCGATAAATATTTATAAGGTTTTATAAATTTGAAATTTTTAAAACCTCATGAGAAAAGCTTCGTCTTCTTTCCCAGAAACTGATCGATTATGAGAAAAATTACAGAAAGTGACGAAAATCACCATATATTATCCTCTCACCTTTGTTACGTGTTAGTGGTAAGAAGTCGTTTTGTTCTGTTCGTTTGAGGTTGAAGTCTTCGTCAAATCTCACCGAACGTCAGCGTCATCAAATCTCGTCGGAGAATTCGTCGGCGTCTTCAAATCTCGCCGGAGAACTCGCCGGTGTCGTCAAATCTCGCCGGAAAACTCCTCAGAATCATCGAATCTCGCCGGATTTGATCACCGAAGAGAATTTGATAGATTGTTATTAGTGGATCTGAGATTGAAGAAATCGTGGAAGAAAGACACTAGGTTTATGTTTGATTAAATAAGGGTATAATGGTACTTTACCCATTAAAATTTTAAAGGTAAATTTGAAAAGTGTAAAGTTGAAAAGTGGTATTAGGAAAGTGGTATTAGTGGCAATTCCCCTAGGATATTCCATAAAAATATTGATTATCCTATAGAAATAAATCACTATCGTAAAATACCATAAAATCCACATTTTGTTTCCATATTTTAGTTTATAACAATCTTAATACACGAAATCAAGTTAGATTTTCCATAACATAAGACCATCTCCAACCCATCTCTGTAATAGAGATCTCTAAAATAGAGAAAAAAATAGAAACGGTGTTTTTGCTCTAATGTGTTCCTCTATAATAGAGGAATGCTATATTTGTCTCTATAAATAGAGAGTGCTATTTTTCCTCTAAATATCGTCTCTATTTTTTCCTCTATTTTAGAGATCTCTATTATAGAGATGGGTTGCAGATGCTCTAACAACTCCAAACATATTACGTTATTGTGTTTGAAAAAATCATATAAACATTTTAAAATATAGTTAATGTTAAAGATATTTGCTACTAATGACGTAAAATAAGATTTTTACGTTTATAAAAATGAAATCAAACACATGTGCGGTTGCGCGGATCAAGATCTAGTATTATATTAATGGAGATGAAGACTAAGTTACTGTGAAATATAATGCATGAGTTTTTTGCAGATAGATGTACTTATTTGAAATATATTTAATATAGAAGATATAACACTAGTAAAATTTATATCAATTTTTTTAAAAAATATTAAAAATTTACATCAAATCTTAAATTTTGGACAGAAGTTTTAACACTAGTAACAAATTAAAAGAAAACGACTAAACTACACTAAAATACCAACGACAACATGACAACAATAAACCGAAAACAAAAGAATTTATTTATTAGATTGAAAAGGAAAGATAACGAAACACACGTAAATCTTACTGACGGAAAGAATGAAAATTAATCCACTATCTCAAGACATAGTAGAATTAAGCTAAACATTTTTTTGAAATATTTTACTTTTTAAAATTTGACAAATTTTTTTATTAATTTTTAATTTTTAATATTTTTGAAATATTTTACTTATTAAAATTTGACATTCTTTTTTTTTTTAATTTGATTAAATTTCTCGAGCCATCACAATATTTCATTATCTTACTCTTTTGAGAAAAAACAAAAATTCACCACCATAACAGTTTTATTTTGGTTATCAAAGGAGATGTTCCTCTTTCCTTTGTAAATACAAAATTTGATGTTTGATAAAAAAAATTATGTTCCAAAAAAAAAAAAAATCACCACAAAACTAGGGACTAATTTAGAGGTTTCGTTACATCTTTGAAAGATGACATTCAATATAATACTCATCCTGTAATGGGTTAAACAAAGAGGTCTTATCACAATTGTGTTGGTCAAGAAACAAAAAATAATAATACAGAAAAAAATTGAGATTTGTTAATATTTTAATTATATCTTTTATTATTATAAAGCTTTATAATTTCATCATACATTGATTCATACATCGTCATCTTTGTTTACAAGTAGACTTATAATCGATGAATCATCATCCATTACGTATCTCTCTTCCCCATGATGCTGTAACCAGTTATTTAGTTTTATAGATAGCAAAATGAAGCAAATCACGAGACCTGTATATTCACAAATGCTACATGTAATTGATACCAAAAGAATTAGTTTACAATGCTCAGATACCAAATGAATTAAAAGTTTACCAGTGACGATGGCATATGAAGTGCATCTAGCTTGATAGGAAATTCTGATGAACCATTCTTGTTCTCCAGATAATACTCCCTGAACTCAGAGACAGTGAGAGATGAGGATTCATTCAGCTGAGACTGAGAATAATATATATAAAAAATTGTTAGTGTGGTTCATAGAAAATACATACCTGTCGATATGCTGGTGAAGTTATAACAATAGAAGTTCCAACAAAAGGCATTGTATTGAATGTGCACGCCCTGTTGCTGAAGTTACACTTGTAGAATGGTGGTTCTTTAGTATCATACACGACAGCCTTCACATCAATATCCAGTTCCACCTGAACAAATTCCAACACAAGTTCAAAAAAAAATGGACGTGTGCAAGAACACAACAGAAACCAAAGTAATTATTGCCTCTACGTCCTTCAAGTTGGGGTTAGCCACATTAAGATGATAACTTTCAGTATTTTTTATGTTCAGTTGAATCACACCACTCCCTGTAAAAAAACTTTTATTAACTCATGAATAACCAGTGTAACCAAAGCACTTAAGTCCTAGTTAACTAACCCTGAATCAGATTCAATGAGAGAGCGGTCTCATAATTTGGAGGTTCCTCCCACAACCAGCGAGTGGCGATTACTGCGAAAACGAGAGCATTTAAATAATTATGTTGGCATCCCTAAAAAGGCAACACTTTTAAACAAACAACTACATTCACGATTAAGACATCTTTCCTTAGTTAGGTTTTGCTTTACGTTTTGGAGTATGTTTAGGAAAATTATACACTTTGCTAAGGGGTTTTATCGGTTACAAGTTCTTCATTAAAGAAGAGCTTTAGGGTATTTGTACTCATATCACAACCTTGATGACAAATATCAAACCAACATGCAAACCATAGCAGAAAGACAAGCAAGAACACGAACATATATAATATTAACCAACCTTTATCGACCACAAGCCGAACTGAACAGCCTTCAGGTTTAACATTATATGAAATATTCAACGAGGCTCCTTCGTTCAAATAGTAAGGGCATCCCTGAGACTAATTAAACCAGTTCAATAAATTTATATGATTTCAACCAATGCGACAACAATTTCAAATAGTCATAACAATCATGAGGAATCTCAAACCTACCCCGTAAGATCTATGTGAGACAGACACCAAACGAGATTCAGACCAATTCATTACAGCAACAGGAGGAGATGCATAGAACCCAAACAGCTGAAGACCAGGTTCAGAACCATACACATTTTCCACCTAACAGAAAGAAAAAAATACATTAATTAGCACAACACATGAAGGAACACAAAAAGATGTAACCAGACAACAACAACAACCTTAACGCTTTTGATAAAGATGGAGTTTGGTTCAACAAGCATGGAAGCGTTAGGTCCAATCCAGACATTTGTTGGGCGCAAAACAGGGGCGAGCATATACATCGCCACTGATTCAGAACGCAGATTCAAACAAATCAAATATAAAGGGAAGTCTTTCAATGCTAAAACCAAAAATCAAAATCGTTAATTTGAGATCGAAACAAACCATTTATCCAGCCAAAGAAAACCATAGCCGCGTATGAAAATTTTAATTCAACATCAGACGTCGAACTGGCCCACCGGGGGCGGGGGTGATCACCAAGTAATTGAGCTCGAAAATCCATCTTAAGTAATCTAGAGAGAGAGAGAGATAGAAAACAGAGAGATGATGATGATAAGATTGATGGGAGCCCTAGTGTTATAAAGGAAGAATCTGAGAATCTGTGAGGACGTTAGTCCATGAAGAAAGTTGCAAGTTGATTAATGTAACGGTTACTCTGTTTGAATAGTGGTATACCAGTAGAAGACAAACGATGGTATAGTCAAAGACTAGACAGTATTTGACTTCTTTAAGCATACTGTTTGAATAAGGGTATGCTTTGTTGTCATTACATGGTTATGTTTTGGTTTAAGGAAAGTGTATTTCTTAAAAGTGAAATTACTAAGCTATTCTATACCGGAAGTTTAATTAGTTGTATAATAAATGAAGATACTGCCAAAAGAAAGTAAATATTTTATGTTTGACACTTTGACTAATAATTTTTATTAAATGCGCATACGGTATTTTAGTAATAAAGTATCTGCATCCAAAGACTTTTGTTTGATTTAGGAAAGAAATATTGAATAATATCCAAACATTCCACTGACTTGATTACATGTAATCAATTGTAGAAAATTAATCCAATATGCTATCTAATGATATGTTGGTTTATATTTTCTTTTGTTTAAATCTATCAGAATATTGATTAAAAATATAATATTATATTATATGCGAAACAAGAAAACAAAGAAATGCTAGAAATTAAGTCATCTGAAACATTATATATTTTCCATGTGTTTATACTAATGGAGATGAAGATAAAGTTATTGTGAAATATAATGTACTAAATTTATTGCATGTAGATGTACTTATTTGAAATATATGTTATAGTAGAAGATATAACACTAGTAAATTTTATACTAATTTTTGTTAAATATTAAATTTTATATTAAATTTTGAATTATGACAGAATTTATAACATTTATAATGAATTAAAAGAAAATAACTAAATGACAACATAACAACAACAAAACAAAAAACAAAAATATATTCATTAGACTAAAAAGGAAAGACAAAAACACACATAAATCTTACTAACGGAAAGAAGGAAAAGATTCTTCGATTACCACGGGTCATCGTAGAATAGAATTCACCTAAAAATTATAAAAATATTTTATTTGTAAATTTTATTAAAATTTTGATTAAACATTATATAGTTTCCGTATGTTTATACTAATGGAGATGAAGATAAAGTTATTGTGAAATATAATGTACTAAGTTTATTACATATAGATGTACTTATTTGAATTATATGTAAAATATGTTATAGTAGAAGATATAACACTAGTAAATTTTATACTAAAATTTGTTAAACATTAAATTTTGAACTTTTGACAGAATTTATAACATCTATAATGAATTAAAAGAAGATGACTAAACGACACAAAATACTAACGACAACATAACGACAACAAACCGAAAAAGTATATATCCGGCCGTTAGACTAAAAAGGAACGAAAACAAAACACACATAAATATTACTAACCGAAAGAAGAAAAAGATTCCTCGATTACCATGGGTCATCGTAGAATAGAATTAACCTAAATATTATAAAAATGTTTCACTTGTAAATTTTACTAAAATGTTGACTAAACATTGTATAATTTTTGTATGTTTATACTAATGGAGATGAAGATAAAGTTATTGTGAAATATAATGTACTAAGTTTATTACATATAGATGTACTTACTTGAAATATATGTAAAATATGTTATAGTAGAAGATTTAACACTAGTAAATGTTATACTGAAATTTGTTAAATATTAAATTTACATTAAATTTTGAAATTTTGACAGAATTTATAACATTTATAATGAATTAAAAGAAGATGACTAAACGACACAAAAATATTAACAACAACAAACCGAGGAAACAAAAAAATATATTCGTTAGACTAAAAAGAAAAGACAACAAAACACAGATAAGTCTTACTAACGGAAATAAGGAAAAGATTCCTCGATTACCACCGGTCATCGTAGAATAGAATTGATAAAAAAAATTATAAAATCATTTTATTCGTAAAATTTTATTAAAATATTGATTAAATATAACAATTATAAAAATAAATATAGAAAAAACGAAAAAAATAAGATTAAACATTAAGATTCTCTCTTATCTAAAAAGTAATTTAAGCTCCATAAATCATAGATTAATTCAGAAAATGAATAAGTTTTTTATAGAAAAGAATAAGTTATTGTAAGATATAACATACTGATTTTTTTCATGCAGATGTACTTATCTGAAAAATATTCAAGTAACATTTTCAATCTTTTTGTATGGTCATATTTATGTCTTATTTTATCGGAATATTGATTGTAATCAATAAAATGTTATATTTAGGCTGAAAATTTAAGAGTATTTGTACTCCCTACACACAATTTCCTCCATATTTGCACTCCATACCCTATTTCCCTTCAATTTTTTTCCCCTTATCACTACCATTTTCCCCCAATTCAATGGTATCCCACTTTTTTCAGTATATTGAACTAATTTGCTCAAAATTTAACCTCTAACACAAAGAAAACCTATTCTCTAGTTCGGTAAAAACCTTGTTCTAAAACCAATCCATGGAGGGACGAGTTTGGGTCGTGTAATCGTTGTTGCACTATATGCGGCCAAACACTCAAGAGTCAACAAATTTTTTTTGATGGTTTCAAGCTTGAAATCGGTGTTTACATCATAGTTCTATTATATTTCGTCATTGGTAACGAGAAAACAAAGCTGAAACGAAGAAAATCATATAAAATGTCCACATACTTGTGGTATATTTGAAATGTGGTACCAAAGAAAGTGTATAAGTAAAATTTCCCCTAAAAATATTGATTATCCTATAGAAATAAATCACTATCTTAAAATACCATAAAATCCACATTTTGTTTCCATATTTTAGTTTATAACAAGAGAAAAAGACTAGGATAACACCAAACCAAGTTTTTGTTCCCAAAGTAGCACTCAAGGCTCAAAATCACAAAAATATATTTCATTAAAGAGGTAAATATACATTTATATCCCTTGGGTTAATTAATCCAAACCTTAGGGTTTAGAGTTAAGGGGTGGGGTTTTGGAATTAGGGTTTAAAATTTTATAAAAAATAAATACTAAAATAAAAAATAAAAATTTTGAAAACAGTTTCAAAAAGTATTTTTAAATTATAAAAAGAAAATTTGAAAAAAAAATAAAAAAAAATTTCGAAATTTTTTTTTTTTAAAAATTTATAAAAATTTCGAATCTGAAAAATATAATCTGAATCTATAAAAATTTTCTTTTTTTCATTTTTTTATTTTTATTTATTTTTGTTTGTTTATTTAATTTTAAACCAAGGGTATTAGGGATATTTCACTCTTTAATGAATGTCATTTTTCTGACTTTCTCCTTCTAGAGCTATTTTTGAGACATAAACTTCAAAAGGTGCTATTATTGACAATTGCCCTTATAACAATCTTAATACACGAAATCAAGTTAGATTTTCCATAACATAAGACCATCTCCAACTCATCTCTATAATAGAAATCTCTAAAATAGAAGAAAAAATAGAAACGGTGTTTTTGCTTTAATGTGTTTCTCTCTAATAGAGGAATGCTATATTTGCCTCTATAAATAGAGGAATGCTATTTTTTCCTCTAAATATCGTCTTTATTTTTTCATCTATTTTAGAGATCTCTATTATAGAGATGGGTTGGAGATGCTCTAACAACTCCAAACATATTACGTTATTGTGTTTGAAAAAATCATATAAACATTTTAAAATATAGTTAATGTTAAACATATTTGCTACTAATGAAATAACTTATTTTACGTTTATAAAAATGAAATCAAACACCCGTGCGGTTGCGCGGATCAAGATCTAGTATTATACTAATGGAGATGAAGACTAAGTTACTGTGAAATATAATGTACTGAGTTTTTTGCAGATAGATGTACTTATTTGAAATATATTTAATATAGAAGATATAACACTAGTAAAATTTATATCAATTTTTTAAAAAATATTAAAATTTACATCAAATCTTAAATTTTGGACAGAAGTTACAACACTAATAACAAATTAAAAGAAAACGACTAAACTACACTAAAATACCAACGACAACATGACAACAATAAACCGAAAACCAAAGAACTTATTTATTAGATTGAAAAGGAAAGATAACGAAACACACGTAAATCTTACTAACGAAAAGAATGAAAATTAATCCACTATCTCAAGACATAGTAGAATTAAGCTAAACATTTTTTTTTTGAAATATTTTACTTATTAAAATTTGACATTCTTTTTTAAAAAATTTGATTAAATTTCTCGAACCATCACAATATTTCATTATCTTACTCTTTTGAGAAAAACAAAAATTCACCACCATAACAGTTTTATTTTGGTTGTCAAAGGAGATGTTCCTCTTCCCTTTGTAGTTACAAAATTTGATGTTTGATAAAAAAAATTATGGTCCAAAAAAAAAAAAAATCACCATAAAACTAGGGACTAATTTAGAGGTTTCGTTACATTTTTGAAAGATGACATTCAATATAATACTCATCCTGTAATGGGTTAAACAAAGAGGTCTTATCACAATTGTGTTGGTCAAGAAACAAAAAATAATAATACAGAAAAAAATTGAGATTTGTTAATATTTTAATTATATCTTTTATTATTATAAAGCTTTATAATTTCATCATACATTGATTCATACATCGTCATCTTTGTTTACAAGTAGACTTATAATCGATGAATCATCATCCATTACATATCTCTCTTCCCCATGATGCTGTAACCAGTTATTTAGTTTTATAGATAGCAAAATGAAGCAAATCACGAGACCTGTATATTCACAAATGCTACATGTAATTGATACCAAAAGAATTAGTTTACAATGCTCAGATACCAAATGAATTAAAAGTTTACCTGTGACGATGGCATATGAAGTGCATCTAGCTTGATAGGAAATTCTGATGAACCATTCTTGGTCTCCAGATAATACTCTCTGAACTCAGAGACAGTGAGAGATGAGGATTCATTCAGCTGAGACTGAGAATAATATATAAAAAAAATTGTTAGTGTGGTTCATAGAGAATACATACCTGTCGATGTGCTGGTGAAGTTAAAACAATAGAAGTTCCAACAAAAGGCATTGTATTAAATGTGCACGCGCTGTTGCTGAAGTTACACTTGTAGAATGATGGT
Organism: Brassica napus; assembly: GCF_020379485.1. Classification (NCBI taxonomy): domain Eukaryota; kingdom Viridiplantae; phylum Streptophyta; class Magnoliopsida; order Brassicales; family Brassicaceae; genus Brassica; species Brassica napus. Next base: position 4,089,027 of record NC_063438.1, read on the forward strand.
TCCTTAGTATCATACACGACAGCCTTCACATCAATATCCAGTTCCACCTGAACAAATTCCATCACAAGTTCAAAAAAAAAAATGGACGTGTGCAAGAACACAACAGAAACCAAAGTAATTATTGCCTCTACGTCCTTCAAGTTGGGGTTAGCCACATTAAGTTGATAACTTTCAGTTTTACTTATGTTCAGTTGAATCACACCACTCCCTGTAAAAAAACTTTTATTAACTCATGAATAACCAGTGTAACCAAAGCACTTAAGTTGGATCTCCTAGTTGACTAACCCTGAATCAGATTCAGTGTGAGAGCGGTCAGATCAATTGGAGGTTCCTCCCACAACCAGCGAGTGGCCATTACTGTGAAAACGAGAGCATTTAAATAATTATGTTGGCATCCCTAAAAAGGCAACACTTTTAAACAAACAACTACATTCACGATTAAAACATCTTTCCTTAGTTAGGTTTTGCTTTACGTTTTGGAGTATGTTTAGGAAAATTATACACTTTGCTAAGGGGTTTTATCGGTTACAAGTTCTTCATTAAAGAAGAGCTTTAGGGTATTTGTACTCTTATCACAACCTTGATGACAAATATCAAACCAACATGCAAACCATAGCAGAAAGACAAGCAAGAACACGAACATATATAATATTAACCAACCTTTATCGACCACAAGCCGAACTGAACAGCCTTCAGGTTTAACATTATATGAAATATTCAACGAGGCTCCTTCGTTCAAATAGTAAGGGCATCCCTGAGACTAATTAAACCAGTTCAATAAATTTATATGATTTCAACCAATGCGACAACAATTTCAAATAGTCATAACAATCATGAGGAATCTCAAACCTACCCCGTAAGATCTATGTGAGACAGACACCAAACGAGATTCAGACCAATTCATTACAGCAACAGGAGGAGATGCATAGAACCCAAACAGCTGAAGACCAGGTTCAGAACCATACACATTTTCCACCTAACAGAAAGAAAAAAATACATTAATTAGCACAACACATGAAGGAACACAAAAAGATGTAACCAGACAACAACAACAACCTTAACGCTTTTGATAAAGATGGAGTTTGGTTCAACAAGCATGGAAGCGTTAGGTCCAATCCAGACATTTGTTGGGCGCAAAACAGGCGCGAGCATATACATCGCCACTGATTCAGAACGCAGATTCAAACAAATCAAATATAAAGGGTAGTCTTTCAATGCTAAAACCAAAAATCAAAATCGTTAATTTGAGATCGAAACAAACCATTTATCCAGCCCAAGAAAACCATAGCCGCGTATGAAAATTTTAATTCATCATCAGACGTCGAACTGGCCCACCGGGGGCGGGGGTGATCACCAAGTAATTGAGCTCGAAAATCCATCTTAAGTAATCTAGAGAGAGAGAGAGATAGAAAACAGAGAGATGATGATGATAAGATTGATGGGAGCCCTAGTGTTATAAAGGAAGAATCTGAGAATCTGTGAGGACGTTAGTCCATGAAGAAAGTTGCAAGTTGATTAATGTAACGGTTACTCTGTTTGAATAGTGGTATACCAGTAGAAGACAAACGATGGTATAGTCAAAGACTAGACATTATTTTACTTCTTTAAGCATACTGTTTGAATAGTGGTATGCTTTGTTGTCATTACATGGTTATGTTTTGGTTTAAGGAAAGTGTATTTCTTAAAAGTTAAAAGTGAAATTCCTAAGGTATCCTATACCGAAAGTTTAATTAGTTGTATAATAAATGAAGATACTGCCAAAAGAAAGTAAATATTTTATGTTTGACTAATAAGTTTTATTAAATGCGCATACGTTATTTTAGTAATAAAGTATCTGCATCCAAAGACTTTTGTTTGATTTAGGAAAGAAATATTGAATAATATCCAAACACTCCACTGACTAGATTACATGTAATCAATTGTAGAAAATTAATCCAATATGCTATCTAATGATATGATGGTTTATATTTTCTTTTGTTTAAATCTATCAGAATATTGATTAAAAATATAATATTATATTGTATGCGAAACAAGAAAACAAAGAAATGCTAGAAATTAAGTCATCTGAAACATTATATATTTTCCATGTGTTTATACTAATGGAGATGAAGATTATTGTGAAATATAATGTACTAAGTTTATTGCATGTAGATGTACTTATTTGAAATATATGTTATAGTAGAAGATATAGCACTAGTAAATTTTATACTAATTTTTATTAAATATTAAATTTTATATTAAATTTTGAATTTTAACAGAATTTATAACATTTATAATGAATTAAAAGAAAATAACTAAATGACAACATAACGACAACAAACCAAAAAATAAAAATATATTCATTAGACTAAAAAGGAAAGACAACAAAACACACATAAATCTTACTAACGGAAAGAAGAAAAAGATTCTTCGATTACCACGGGTCATCGTAGAATAGAACTGACCTAAAGATTATAAAAATATTTTATTTGTAAATTTTATTAAAATTTTGATTAAACATTATATAGTTTCCGTATGTTTATACTAATGGAGATGAAGATAAAGTTATTGTGAAATATAATATACTAAGTTTATTACATATAGATGTACTTATTTGAATTATATGTAAAATATGTTATAGTAGAAGATATAACACTAGTAAATTTTATACTAAAATTTGTTAAACATTAAATTTTGAATTTTTGACAGAATTTATAACATCTATAATAAATTAAAAGAAGTGACTAAACGACACAAAATACTAACGACAACATAACGACAACAAACCGAAAAAGTATATATCCGGCCGTTAGACTAAAAAGGAACGAAAACAAAACACACATAAATATTACTAACCGAAAGAAGGAAAAGATTCCTCGATTACCATGGGTCATCGTAGAATAGAATTAACCTAAATATTATAAAAATATTTCACTTGTAAATTTTATTAAAATGTTGATTAAACATTGTATAATTTTTGTATGTTTATACTAATGGAGATGAAGATAAAGATATTGTGAAATATAATGTACTAAGTTTATTACATATAGATGTACTTATTTGAAATATATTTAAAATATGTTATAGTGGAAGATTTAACACTAGTAAATATTATACTAAAATTTGTTAAATATTAAATTTACATTAAATTTTGAAATTTTGACAGAATTTATAACATTTATAATGAATTAAAAGAAGATGACTAAACGACACAAAAATATTAACAACAACAAACCGAGAAAACAAAAAAATATATTCGTTAGACTAAAAAGAAAAGACAACAAAACACAGATAAGTCTTACTAACGGGAATAAGGAAAAGATTCCTCGATTACCACGGGTCATCGTAGAATAGAATTGTTAAAACAAAATTATAAAATCATTGTATTCGTAAAATTTTATTAAAATATTGATTAAATATAACAATTATAAAAATAAATATAGAAAAAACGAAAAAAACATAAGATTAAACATTAAGATTCTCTTATCTAAAAAGTAATTTAAGCTCCATAAATCATAGATTAATTCAGAAAATGAATAAGTTTTTTATAGAAAAGAATAAGTTATTGTAAGATATAACATACTGATTTTTTTTCATGCAGATGTACTTATCTGAAAAATATTCAAGTAACATTTTCAATCTTTTTGTATGGTCATATTTATGTCTAATTTTATCGGAATATTGATTGTAATCTATCAAATGTTATATTTAGGCTGAAAATTTAACCTCTAACACAAAGAAAACCTATTCTCTAGTTCGGTAAAAACCTTGTTCTAAAACCAATCCATGGAGGGACGATTTTGGGTCGTGTAATCGTTGTTGCACTATATGCGGCCAAACACTCAAGAGTCAACAAATTTTTTTGACGGTTTCAAGCTTGTAATCGGTGTTTACATCATAGTTCTATTATATTTCGTCATTGGTAACGAGAAAACGAAGCTGAAACGAAGAAAATTATATAAAAAATGATGAATCATGTTACGGAATGAAAAATATGCGTCAAGTTAAGTAGGAAAGTGGAAGAAGAAGATGAAATCTAATTATGATATTGCCCTTTATTAGATAAAAGCAAAAAAAAAAGTGCTTATATGGGAATCAAAGACAAAAAGTGAAAAGGCATGTCCACCTTAACTAACTGTATGTTAGGTCAATTTTTATCATTTTTTTCCTCGTTAACTCAAACAGATTCATACTGACTCTGTAAACTAAATCGGAAGTTCTGCATCCATGTGACCAATAAAAACCGGTTGTTTTCTGACATTGTATGTCGTCAATTTGATTATCAAAATAGGTAAATATATATTTAATGTATATTATACTTAGATATATCTAACAAAAAATTCCGCGCATTCTTCGATTTTATCTTGTTTTTCTATTAACTTGCTAGGTTGGAGTAGCCGCAGGTGTTTCGCCTAATGCGTATTTGAACTAGGTTAAGCCCAGTGCCGGCTCTTACCCATGGCAACATGAACATTTGCCATAGGTCCATAATTTTTTTTGTGTGATTTTAAAGGTTCATTTCAATTTGTTAAATTATCAAAATGTCTATAATTAAGTAAATCGAATCAGTACTATTAAACCATGAAAATTTTATATTTACGTGCAAATAGTATAGGTTGGACCAATTATTTAACTTTTTATTAGTTCTCATACAACTAAATTACTTAAATATATATCATATTTAACCAATTATTTTAATATTTTCAAAATAAGATATCTAAAAAGAAATTCTCAAGAATCTTTTTCTAAGATTACATTTTAATAATATCTTTTATTAAAGTTAAATATGCATATCATTTTAATATTTACTTTTAAATAATAAAAATCATAATTAATATCAACTCAAATTAAAAAAAGATTATTAATTCATTTTTCATTTATATAATAAGAAATGACATTTCTATAATATTTATATATGCATAATCTATATTTATAATTAAATTACTACATCAATTAATAACTATAAAGTAACTTAATCCATTTAATAACTATTTTATAAATTATAAAATAACAGAATAAAATATATTCAAGAAATTTACAACATACTTCAACATATTAAAACAAATATTAACATAAGATGTATAAATAATAAATAATAAATAATTTCATATTTCCATATATATATTTAAATTGTAATATTAAAATATTAATCAAGTATCAATACTATTAGATAGGAGAACTTTTTATCTACTTGCAATAATCTAGGTTGTACCATTACATTTATTTAAATTTTTATTATTTCTCATACAACTAATTTATTTAAATATATATCATATTTAACCAATTATTTTAATATTTTCAAATAATATATTTAAAAATATATTCTCAAGAATCTTTTTGTAAGATTACATTTTAATAATATTTTTTAATATCTTTTATTAAAATTTAAATATGCATTTCATTTTAATATTTACTTTTAAATAATAAAAATCATTATTAATATCAACTAAAATTAAAAACGTCATTTTTATTTTTTATATAATAAGAATTGACATTTCTATAATATTTATATATACATAATATATATTCATAATTAAATTACCAAACCTATTAATAAATATAAAGTAACTTAATCCATTTATTAACTATTTTATAAATTATAAAATAACAGAATAAAATATATTCAGGAATTTTACAACGTACTTCAACATAATAAAACAAATATTAACATAAGATATATAAATAATAAATAATTTCATATTTTAATATTTATATTTAAATAAGAATATAAAAATAATTTATTATATTTATCAAGTATGAAACGGATTGAATCACAATAGTTAATTATATAATATGCTGAAAATATAATATAAAATAAATTGTTTCTAATATAAAATTTTTTCAAAAAAAATTATAATATTTAAAGTTTTCAAATATAATAAAATTGATACAAGTCAGTTTATATAAATGAATTATCTTATTTTTCATAAAATTATATTCATGTAAATTTTAATTTAATTATATATACTTAAAAATTCGGGTTCGTGTCAGAGTTCAGAACACTGAATATAATGTTTCATGTCTAAAATTTAAATGTAGATACACAATAAAAAATACAAATTTATATCATTCAAATTTTGTTTTTTCAAAAATAATCATACGTTTTAAAAACGCTAATCAAAATCTAGTTTACTTATTAAAAAACAAAACAATAAGAAATATTTACTTTTCACCATTAGTTTTGGAATACTTTTTTCTCTTTGTTTCAGGTCTTAGAGTTCAATTTTAAAATATGCAATGAATAAAATATATAAAATATATTTATAAAAAGGTTTATATTCTGTGTTTAGCCCAATGCTATTATATTGGTTAAGAGGCATTGGTTAAGCTTAAGCCTAATGCCCAACTAAAATTTTTAAGAAGTATAATATAATTTGATAGATTGGACCCTCTCTACTGCATTAAAAGTATTATGGGATTTCAAACTTTAAAACATATTACCTAAAATGTTGCTAGATACAATGCTTTTGCAGTGTCAGCCCATGCCAAAAGTAGGTATGCATAATCCTTTTGCCAAAAACTCAACGAATACTGCTCACAAGCTAGTATAGTGATAACGAAAAAGTATAAACACGGAAAAATGTCAATTTCGGTACCAACAATTTCAGTCGTGCCAAATACGACCCGAATAAATGATCAGTGCCAAATACGACCTCAACTCAGTTATAATTCAAAAATACTACCCAAACTTCTTAACACGTGCCTAAATCTACATTGATTCTAACAAAAGTTAGTTACCGTTAACAAGATAAAATGACGTTGTTTTGATATACGAGAAAAAATGCTAATTTCGACCCCAACAATTTCAGTCGTGCCAAATATGACATGAACAAAAGGTCAATACCAAATTACGACTTCAACTCAGTTATAACTAAAAAAATACCTGAACTTCTTAAAACACGTCTAAATCTACATTGACTCTAACTGAATTTAGTCAACCGTTAACAGAAGATAAGACGACGTCGTTTAGATATATATATATATATATTTTTTTAAAAAATATGTTCATTCTGGGGCTTAAACTCATGCCATGATACTCTTTTAAAGAGGAAGACTAACAACTAGACTAAAGTTACTTTTTAAAATATTATTACAAATTTGAAATTATAAAAACTACTATTTTTCTTCATCTTATCCAATTTAAACGTTGGTGATTGTTTTTATATATTTTACTTATTGTTTAATATATCTAATATTTTGAATAAGATATCTTAGTGAAAGAACGGCAAGAGGCCTCTTAACATTTTTGAACAAAATATCACAAATATTTTATTATTTATATTTAGTAAGATATAAGTTTATCAAAGATATGATAAGTAAAAACATGTTAATGTATATTTATATATATCAGAAACAATTATTACTAAAGTTTTAAATTTGATAAGACGAAGAAGAATAGTAGTTTATATAACAAATTTGTAATAATATTTCAAAAAATTACGTTAATCTAGTTGTTAGTGTGCCCTTTTAAAAGGATATTACGGCACAGGTTTTGTTTTGTCGACGGTTAACTAACTTTTGTAAGATTTAGGTACGTTTTAAAAAGTTTAGGTATTATTTAAAAATTATAACTGAGTTGAGGTCATAATTGGCACTGAACATTTGTACATATCGTATTTGTCACGACTGAAATTATTTTTAGAAGAATATAAAAAATTATTTTTTTAATATTTTAGTTAAAAATTAAAAAATAATTTCTTATATTCCCCTAAGAAACTCTGGACAATGATGCTCTTATATCTGAAGAAGACCCAACGAGCCTAATGAATACAACATAAGGTTTTCATGAAATGTTAAGTTAGCAATATGAATATCCAAATGCAAATAAAGGGTGGAACTGGTACAGTACACAATCAATTGTCAATGTAGAAGCACGATTATCTCTAAATGCTAAAGTTTTTTTCAACCGGGGCCGTACCAGGTGGTGCTTCCAACTTATTATTTTTATAACTCAAGATCACTAAGGCTTAGGGAGTTCGGTTCACCAAAATAAAAGGGAAACTTCACCAGTAGTGGTTTCCAGTGAAGACTTGGTTGCCAATCCGCTTCTCTCACTACCTTCAAGGCTTCAATAATCTCTTTCACGACAATCCTGCTTGACTTCGCGGTGAAATGGATCCCATCATCAGAGCCTTTCGGACAAGACCCGTGTTATTTTTGCTCCTTCACAACATTCTCGATCGCATGTGGTTGGGCTTATACTAAGAAATAAAGGATAAGGAAAAAAATAGTAATTAGACTTGTTTGTTGTTTCAGCTACTCTAGCTACGTATAACATAAAAATAAGCCAACTTGAATATATCTTTTCTCCCATAATTTACTTACAAAATCCGTTGAATGATATTTTCATGCTTTTAAGATTGTTAAGATCACCCTTAACTAGATTGTGATCAAGTAGTTTGTAATATATTGCTGTCACCGTGTAACAATCTGAAAATTCTACAAAAGAAATAACAATAAAAATCTGAAATTCCAGTATACATTTTTTTGGTGCACAAAAATCTGAAATTCCAGTAGAAATATTATCTCATTTTTTGGATTCGCTACCCTCTCTCTCTCTCTTGAACAATCGCTGCCTTCTTAAGTCAGTGTTAATCTTCCATTCATGATTTCGGGCGAGTGGTCTATTTTGCTGCCACCATAAGAGGGATCATCCACATACCCTTTTCTTGAGTTTTGCTTTTTTGGATGTGGAGGTTCTGTTGTGGTCAGTCACTTTATGACCATTCCTTTGCTGTTTTTTGAAGTTGATTTCTCGTCTTCTGTTCACGAGGTTGTATTTTTCATACTGTATACTTCGTCTACTTTTAATTGAAATAGTTCGTTAAAAACGTTTCAGTAGAAATCGTATGTGGGCGGTTGCCGCAAATATAATTGTTTGATTGCTAACCGTTACAGCCGCATATTCTTTCTTTGTGAGAAGACATCTATTTTTACATTGTGAGAAGGTATGAGTGTGATTACTTCTAAATGGTAACGTAAGTTTCTTGTTCCGAACACTTCAAGGGACCAAATCGTCAGATGGTCTGTGACCAAGCTAGTGATCTATAGTATAGATGCCCTAACATGTCAAACTGAAAGAACTTTAAATAATGTAGGGCCTTTGATTCCATTTGATTTAAAAATCTAACGATACAGACAAATAAACACTGTTGTTATTTTCTATCCAAGAAGGGTGGGTCGATAACAACTTACATCTTCCCACATGCATGTGAGAAGTACATGGACGTATCCTCACGAAGGTAGCTTCCGGGAAGTTTCCTTTAACGTCAATTACATTTTAAAATGTTTTGGCCCTTTTCATCGTTGTGACCCCAAGGCATTGTGCCTATTGTTTGCCCATACGTATATGTTGATAAACTCAAACAAGAAATCAGTGTAACTTCCGAAATCAACAAAGATTTGTGGGGGCATTTCCATGAATAATGATGTTGTGGTATGTTCGGACAAGACAAATGCGTCTTTCAGCTTGTTTGTGTCTTTATCTACCCACATGGGCTCCCTGATTCTCTGATCTTCGGTAGCATCCGCTTAAATACTTAACTATGGTTTAGGGACCATTTAGTTCTATAAATGTAGCATTTTATGACGTTGTAACGAAACTTCAATCCTCTGGGGCTAGTGGCTGGCCATATAGTACAAGAATCAAGCGATCGAGATGGGGGGAGTGTAATAAAAATATTTATTCTTGGGTTCACCAAACAATAGAATTGTGTTATTTCATATTCATATATACTATTAAAAAAAAAGAATCTCAAAAAATCTACTTATGAAAGGTTATTAGACCTTTCATTAACTAGCAATATATTTGGTGTTACCATAATATTTGACTAACAATATCTAAACTAAAATTTCTCTAACAATAATTTATTACACCACATCTTTTTAAACATGACAAAGTTATACAACAAATAAACTTTTATTTATTAGACCATATCACATGATAGTGATATACACAATATAGTTTTTATAATTTATTATACACTTTTCTAAACATACAATATAGTTTATATGCTTTATTACACTCTTTTCTAAACATTTATGTAGTTCCAAATATTTACAAAATCAAATTTAACACAAACACTTTAACAAACCATATGTAAAAAAATAAAACTATATATTTTACGTTAAATTATTTTTATAGTTTAAACTAAAATTTGTTATTTAATATAAGATTAAAAAAAATATTCATAATACTGAAAAACACATTCAAAATACCAAATACATATATGAAAAATTCAAATATACCTAATATACATAAAAAATTTAATATACTTTGAATACTCAACTGGGTCTCGGAAAGGACTAGGAATCGAACAAAGACCGCAAATCGACGAAAAAATCAAATATGTACTTTGCCCTAGATCCAAACCCAAACCACCACTATATTTCTTGGTTGATTTTGGTTTGGTTTTTCGGATCCGGTGAAATATCTAAGACTAAAAAGAGTTATATAATAGTGTACATACAAAATATTATATAAACAAATTCACAAATTATATAATTTTAAACAAGTGTCCTTCGATATAATGACTTTGTAACAAAATAATGTACGCCAATTCAAAAATACTGATTCACAAATTTTGTTTATAATCCAAAGAAGAACCCGCACTCTTTTAAAAAAGAAAACAAAATATTGTCAAATTATATTATGTTTTTAAAATTAAATGGTAAAAGAAATAAATAAAAAAATAGTAGTAATTACCAAAAAAAATATTTTAACGGCGTCAGCAAAACATTAAACCCTAAATCCTAATCCCTAAACTCGAAACCCTTGGGTAAACCCTAAGTCCTTGGATAAATACTAAACTCTAATTCAAAAACACTAAAACACTCAAGGGTTTAGGATTTAGGGTTTAGGGTTTTAGTGTTTAGTATTTTTTATTTAGAGTTTATGATTTATCCAATGGTTTAGGGTTTACTCAAGGATTTAAAGTTTAGGATTTAGAATTTGAGATTTAGGTATTAGAATTTAAGGTTTAGTGTTTTGCTGATGACGTTTTTTTCTGTAACTACTATTTTTTTTTATCTTTTTATTTTAAAAACATAATATAATTTGACAATATTTTGTTTTTTTTTCTAAAAGATATCTAATTTGAAATAGGGGTGAACCCAAGAATAAATCTAATAAAAATGTGCAATTTATTAGGAATTTAGGATATACTGTAAATGGAAGTATATGTACGAAAAATCGTTTTAGAAACTTTTATCCACGTACGCTACCACTTGTTCAACTTCATCACTCCTCGATTTATTGATGAGATCTTTCCAAAATCTTTAATATTCCTTTTTAGGGGTTTATATGGATTGGATGGTCGGTGTGGCAGCCAGTCATGAAAGTCTATTGGAGCTTAATGGAATGCATATGCTATACACAAACTTATTTTCTCTAAATCTAAGGTTCTCTTTTAAACATTCCTATTTTATATGTAACATTTAAGCAGATATAGAAATATAAATATTGTGAAGTAGTCTCTTCATATACAACTCATAGAACTTTCTCTGTTACATTAGGGAAATTTCTGGCTCACTAGATGGAAGCTATACCTTTTTACTATTTATTTAAATTGTGAACTCTTTTAAATTGGTCGAGTTTGGCTGACCCGTGACATAGAAAGCTTTTGGATCACCATCCAATCTGTTTTCAAAAACAGTGTGTTGCACTTATTGTTGTTGGCATATTATAACCATTATCCTCAAGATATGGTGTACTTGTTTGCATAGAGTATCTCTTTACTAATTACTATTATCATCGAGGGTTCTCTTAAGCATCAAATTATTCTCCTAATTTATCGATTGATTCAAATGACTTTTGGACTTAGCAGAGATCTCAATTGATTTGTCCACCTCTAGTCCTTTTGTTTGATTCTAACGATAAACGTTTTCAAGGAAAAACATTATTCAACATCAGCCAAAAGTAACTTTACCAAAAAAACTTTACTAAACAATATTCTAATATGTTTTATAATAAGTTGTTTTAACTAAAAACATAAGGATTCAAAAATAATTTCTTAAGAATATATATTAGTCTAATAAACATTATAGAAATATAAAAATAATGTACACTTAAAACAATAGTTCTTGTAAATTATATTATGAAACAAGACAAGCGGCAGGAGCCACATCCCACCTTTTTAATTTTTATCAAAGCTACCTCCTCGTTAAACAAAAAGACACACGGCAAAAATCAGCAGTTTCGTTTTCGTACTACACGACACAATATAGGCCCTTAATTTTTCTCCAAAGAACACTCTCCAAGCACGTATCATACAAACCCATGCTAATCTTTATCTCTTCTTATGCGAATCTCAATTGGATACAGACCTGAGTTTTTTTTGCTTTTCTATAACAAGTAAAACATTACGTCGAATAAAAACATTTAAGTTAAAAGATAATAATTTATGGAAAAACTATCAAAGAGCAGGCCTATAAAACTCACAAACCTAACTCATGAACAAGATGGATGGAGTATCTGCTATGAGAAGTCAAAATATAATGGAGCTGTTAAGATAGTTAATAGTAGTGTTATAAGAGAAAGATAGTTACGATCCTTGTCCCCAATAAAGTAATAGGTTGTTGTGTATTGTCATATGTGGCGAATAGAAGAAAAAAAAAACGCATTGGTTAAGAAAGTTTTTTCAAAAAATGAAGTCTTAAAAAAACTCCTTGCCGGGTCACTAAGTCATGGTGTCTTAATTCCGAAAGGAGGTCGATAACATCGTTTGGCGAGCTGTAGGCAGCATTGGTAAATCTCGTTTATAGGCTACCGGCAGCAAGGAGAATATGCAGTTTTGAGTGTTAATATTTCCGTTTACAAAAAAGAAGTTGACGTCTTACTGCCATAATGTAGTTAGAGTAATCCGTTTTTGGTATGTTATTTTGTTTAGAGTTGTGTGTTGCTCTGTTTCCGTTTAGAGTAGGTAATCTATTCCGCGAGTATCTTTGTGAATTTCATCATGCTTTTAATGAGCTTCTAATAACATAAGTTTCAGTGAAAAAAATAAGATAAAGGTAATCTCTGTTTTGAATAAAGAAGAGAAGACAAGAGAAGAGAGAAATTGGTGTATATTATTCCATGAGTAATGAGTCCTTTATATAGGATTACAATAGCTTGTGGACAAAGCCACTTGGAGAACAAGTAAAGCTTGGAGAACAAGTATATTTAAGATATGCCATAATGGCATCACCATAATATTCATAACACTTCCCCTTGATGTCCATTATGCGCGTAAGATGCTGCCTCGTTAAAAACCCCACCAGGAAAACCCAATAGGAAAAAACCATGGTTAAAGGAAAAAGAGTGCAGCGTATAATGACTTCCCCTCATGTGTACATACGTCGAGATCTTTGAGACAACGTAGTTCAATAAGATGAGTGAGCTTCTTGAAAGTAGCAGGGGTAGCGTCTTGGTGAATGAAACAGCCAAATATTTACTCGAACGAACTTGTAGGAAACGAACTTCGCCATTCTTCAGTAGTGCATGAGTCTTCATGATCTGATCATTTCTTGGATTCTTTTTATCTCCAAAACTATAGAACAATGATAGATTTTCATTTCCCAAATTGTAACATTCTCTTTGGGTGTCTATCTTTTATGTGTTCTTTGTTGCCTCGTTAAAACCTTGTCATGGAAAAACCCAGTGGGATAAAAACCATGATGAGGGAAAAGAGTACAACCACACATATTTCACATTTCTTCTTCGGAAAGCAATATCTTCAGGATATGCATTCCAATAAGAGAAATCTCCTTTTTAAATTGATAATATTGTAATACTCTTTCCATTAGAGTATTCAAGGTCTATAGATTTCTGGTCCACAATTCTTATTTGATATAGACAATATTTTCTTAGTCTATTTAGACTTCAAACCAAACTTCTTACATACAATCGTCTAGACATTCGTTTCGTACATACGAATAACTCATTCGTAACTATTATGACTTTCTTTCTTGTCATATGAAATTACATCTTTTGGTTATGAAAAAGATTAGTAATTTTCTCAATAACACTTTAAATATGGTACTTCAAGACCAAACATGTATGAGCATCTTAAATAAAATCCTTCACGGATCTTTATGATAACATCTAATTTTAGATCTCCAATTTGGAATACATAAAGATAATATTTGTATTGTCAAGAGCTTTCTTCCAAAATACAATTTTCTATAACTCTTCAGGAGTTTTATTGATATTCAAATCAATGATTCTATTGATCTATAATCACTTGACAAATATAAAGATGTATTGATTTACTTCAAATATTTCATATATCCCATAAAACATATTTCGATCGAATAGCTAGAGTTCCCGGGAACATGACTTTGATATAAACAATCCTTCAGGGATTATATATTTTAGGGATTCTATCTCTTAAGGATTACTAGTTTCCAGTGGGTCGTATAATTCAAATTCTTCATTTATTTTCAGAATAATAAGAAACTTGAAAGTAGTTGCATCTACCACATGAGACTATGTCTCTTCACAATCAATTCCATATTGATCTTTCAATGAGCAACAAATCATTTCCCACTTGTTTTACACTTTTTAGTGTATGGACTACTGGTCCAAATACTTGTCTCTTTCACAAGAGTTTGTATTTTGTCTATTGTTTCTTTCTGACTTGGCCAATCATTTATTTGTGTACACTTTTCAATAGACTTTCTTTCATGATCCTCTTTCTCATTCATCATATCAACTGCCATTTTTTAGGCATAAATATCATTGACGTCGATTTGCTTATCAGTTCCATTTTATTTCATACATGACATCACTTATTGAGATCTCTTCATTGTCTCAGGTACCTGAATTCTTTCAGTCATGTTTAATGTCTCTTCTGGAGATCATTCACAAACTCTTATTCCTCTTGACCATTATTTTATGCTCCTTTCATTTACGAGGATTTTTTTTTTATCTTTGGAACCAATATGTTTACTACGCTTCAGGCGTAACTGGCAGTTTGATATTGTTCTTCTGGAACATCAATTCTTATTTGGAGCATTTACAGCTGGTATATGTGATTTGATCACTGTATTTATTTGGGTCAGTAAATGTGTCTGGCAACTGATTTACTAAGCTATATAATTGAATTATCTTTTGGACTTATCTTTAGTCCGAGAATCAATGATAATTCATTCGAACTTATATTCTTTTCCAGCTGTTTATTTTCTCCCTCTTATGTTGGAAATACTAATTCAACTTTGGCATTCAAATCGAGTCTTACTTATATCCTTCGGGGATGGCTCTAGATTCTTAAGAATCAATGGAGATTCATATCCAACATGTATTCCAACTTTATTTGAAAACACATCTTACTTAAAGCTCTGTGGTGGAGCAATTGGAATGTATGTCACACATCCAACATTCTTAGATGCAAAATGGTTGGTTTCTGACCCACTACCAATGACGGGGAGAACCATTAATTACTTGTTGGTTTGATGCGAATTAGTGTTGCTCAAAATGTTTATCACTTATCCTAGTGATTTTTCTATAGTCGTCAAAGACTTTAAGACGTGAATTCACCAATATCATAAAGATGCGTAGTGGGTGATCAGTCCACCAACATCTCCATTATGCCAATAATTTCATTTGGCTGGTGAAAACCGTATTTTCATTTTATCTTATGAGAAAGAAATATATGTGAAATCATTCATAAGAATCTTCTGGTTCTTCAATGAATATTCATAAATCTTTATGTATCTTTTCACATCACTACTAAACCAAAATGGTCTAACTGGTTCATGCCAAGTATTTTATAAACTTCTGGTTTACTCTGTATTTATCTCCATTACACTAAATCTTTGTGTAGTATAATCTATAAGAGGCTGTATATACTTTCTCTAAAATACTTATACTGTCTTGAGAAATATTTCTGAATTGAAATATATATAGCATTTCTTTTGCTTACTGTCTCAACATAAGTGTCAAAATCCCACAGATTCCCTTTGAGAATGATTCATCAATCTTAGTTTAGTGCAAACATAATCTTTTGGATGTTTGACTTATCATTAAATGTGAGATTCATTAACTCTTCCCCTCGAGATGATAAAACTACATGTTTATCAATCTCGAATGAGTCTCATTTTGAATCAACAACATACCCTAGATGGGTCATGTATTCTTTCTCAAATCCTTTTAACTTCTTAGACTTATAAGAATATGACGCAATAAGGATTTTAAATTGCATTCTTATGTGCAGTAATATTATGTACTCTTCTGGAGCATCATATATATCTTCTTCCTGAACATTCTATAAGGTTTTACTACCATGTATTGTACTCACAATAATTTTCTCTCATATTTGGGTGATTGAATCATATCTCTTATCATCTTTATTTTCTCAACTTCAACTTCAAGTGAGAGAATGAGTTTTAAATAGAAACTCTTGGGTATTTATTTATTACCATCTTTATTTCTCAACTTCAAGTGAGAGTATGAGTTCTAAAAAAAAAAAAACTCTTTGGATCTTGACCTTATTTATATCCACATTCACGTCTACAACCACTTTTATGTTCATTTTCTTGAACAATACTATTTGTGTTGATTTTCTTTCTCAATATAAAATGTCATATTCTCTTCAGGAGAATGATTATAATCAACTAGACATGATTTAACATCTAATTTTAAAAGCTCATTATTTTTCTCAGTCTCAAAGAAATAAAATATAGTTATAAACCTCCCTTTTTTTTCTCAATCGTTTGTCTGCTGGACAACATTACTTATATAATATATGCATCATTAAAAACTTCTTCGAGAAATTTTACTTTTAAACTCAACATCCAACATAGTTGAGATTTATTTACAGACTTCAGGTCTGGTAATCTTTAGTTGCAAGATACACAATTAGGTAATCACTTTTGGGATTATACCTTTCTTTGGATTGTTTTCCAAAACGTATAGATCTTTTAAAAAGTAAATAAGCTATATATTCATATATTTGCGTACAAAATGTATAAGGCAATATCAATATTTTATGTTCAATGCATAAATGTTTCTCAAAAGTCATAATATAAACCAACGAACAATTGAATTACTAATCATTCTTATCAAAATTTTCGAAGGTCAACCATATAATCTTTAAGCATTGAACAATGCACAGCTGTAAAACTAAGTCTATATGCAGCCGTAAATTATATGCTTTAGGAACATCAATTACTATGCTTTTACATTAAATTATATGCATCCGTAAATAACAATATGCATATAGATTAATATAAACAACTTATAAGGCAATATCAATATTCTATGATCAATGCATTAACGTTTCTCACACATCATATAAAGAAATATTGATTTAAGATTCCATGAGACTAACAACCTACACGTCTTCCTAATAATTCGTTAACAATCTACATGTGTTAATGTTCAAAATATATTCGTGTGTCGTGTTAATCGATTCAAGCCAGATATGCTAAAGTAAAATCAGATGTGTGACATATTTTAGAAAAACATGGGATGCAGCCATAAAATATTAATAAAAGTATGGTACGCAGCCGTAAAGTTAAAACTATGGAATATTAATTTATACACAAGAACGAATGCTACCAATAGAATTAAGGGCAAGACAGTTTCACAGCTTAATTAATTTATGAAAGTCATAATCCTATATGCAACTGTAATAATTATATGAAGCCGTGTACATGCCTATAAAAGATGTGACAGATGTATTCTAACGAGTGAAAGCAATATGAACAATATAAACATATATGCTAGCGTGATGACATAACATAATATAAGCATCACATATGATAATACATAAATAAAATACGTGCGAGTGTAGGCTATAATCATATTGAGCATTAGCTTATAAACATCGACAAGATCTCTTTTAAATCAAACGATTTTCTTTCCTTGAAACAAGGGTAGATCAATATTGTCGACTAAAGCTCCTAAGCTCATACTCTGTATGAATCCATTTTTACAAACCATGAATTGATAATAAACATGGTTTGAAGAAGGAATAGAAATAAACTAAAACTGTAAAATAAAATCTATACCTATTAGCTTGCTAGAGTTTGGTGCTGATAACGTGTTTTGAATAAAGAAGAGAAGACAAGAGAAGAGAGAAATTGGTGTATATTATTCCATGAGTAATGAGTCCTTTATATAGGATTACAATAGCTTGTGGACAAAGCCACTTGGAGAACAAGTAAAGCTTGGAGAACAAGTATATTTAAGATATGCCATAATGGCATCACCATAATATTCATAACAATCTCCTATATATTAATAGAGAAATATTTAAAAAATTATAACATGTAGTTTGTACTAATTAAAAAAATATCATGCTGAGTTGTCATGTGATTAGAATGCTAATTTTACTTATGTAGTGGCTTGAGAATCAATTGATAATTTTGTTAGTCCAAAATTAAATTGGTAAAGAATATTATATTATATAGTATGTCTATTATGGATCATTCATTTAACAAATTGAAATTATTATATACTATTTTCTTAAATAAAACCTACGGAATCATCTAATGTGATTAAGATATATACGGCAATTAATGATTTTAAATAATAAGGATTTGCTAACAATCTGTATATTTTCTATCATTTTTGTTTAGTTATTTATTATTAAAATAAATTACAATTACATTAATCATATAATAAAAAAATTAGATTTTTTTGTATATGTTATATTTTGAATTTTTTAAAACAAATATAAATTATTAAAACTGTTAAAAGTTTCACATAAACTTTTGTGATCAAGGTTACTTTTTTCTACAATAAGATACAACGATTATAAAATTATTTGAATAAATAATTTTATTTTAATAGGTGTTTATGTTATATATATATATTTCATATCGTTTAAATTAAACTATACATCATATGAAAATACATACTTATATTTTGATATCTGCGTTGAACATATATTAAAAAATTAATATTTTAATTTTGAAATCTTCATTGTTTTTTAAAAATGTTTATAAATTATTGAAACCACTAAACATTTCACATTAAAAATAAAATCGTTGGTGTAAAATTTTGTTACAAAAATATGCAAATAATCATAAAATCATATGAGTAGAAACCTCATTTAATAAATATCCAAATTAAAAGTATACTATATATCTATGTTAATATCATTTAAATTTAATTATATATCATATATGATAGATAAGATTGATTGTTTTGATTTATTTACCCTAAAATGATTGCGAATAAACAAGAGCGTTCGTTTGATTTATATGCGCACGTCAATTTATTATATAATAGTAACTGATTTTTTATTTATTTAATATATAATTATTATTTTATTAATTTCATAATATGCAAAAAAATATTAAATAAGTAATAAATATAAAATATTTATTCTTCATAAGGCGCGAATCTTAACCTAAATATGTATCTCTTTAATAATTTTAAATCTTAAACATTTTTTAAATCTCAGGCCAAAACAAAATAACAAAATGAGAATAAACTTAAAAATCAATATTTATATCGAGCAATAACCAAAATAAAAAAAATGACACAAAAATGAGAAAAATATTGACGATAGATAGGATTGGCATGTGAACGTAAACTTTTCATAACCATAATTAACTTTTAAGTTGCTAAATTATGATATAAAACCTAGCTGGCATAGTTTCATTGTAACCAAATAGTACGCCTGAGATTCTTCGGGATAAACGTTAGGTTCTTATGCGATAAGTGATTTTTTTACTTAAAATATTTTTTTAAATGGGATGAGCTCATCAGTAAACAAATTATGTAATTAACAAAAAAGTTTTTGAAAATTGTTTAAGAGCCAAAAATATTAATTCGATCAAGAATATACATTTTATTTTTTCATACGATATTTCTTAAATAATTTTCATATAAATTCACCATGCGCAAAGAGCAGGTCTTATCCTAGTATGAATTATCTGTTAAACTGTTTACATATGTATGAAAATCCTTGAAAATCAATATATTATGTACAAAGAGAGTAAATTCCTGTTAGGTCATAACCAAATTGTGTATCAGAACAAAAAAACTTTGTCAATGCAATTAAGATTTTTGTTAGTAGAGCTATTATCTCTCGCCTTGTAAAACTTTTTTCCTTTTCCCGGGACCTGGTGGCCAATTTTGTCACCACAAAAGAAAGTTTGGAGTCGAATTTTTATCATATTCGATAATTTGCAGAGGTGGTACAGCCAAAGCCAAGTGGTTCTTGGCACATTCTCGTGCAGAAGTTAAAAGGTATCGTAAACAACAAAGTAAGTATTACATTATACTATATGATTGACATGTGATCTGCGCAGTTGTAAAGAAACTTTCAAGTCTGGGAAAACATGTCGTTGCATTAGTAATCCCCAAAAATGATTTTTTTTTTGTGCACCAAATGATTATATTAAGAATTAAAAGTCTAACGGGCTTAAGCGATTACATCCAGAGGTAATCTCCGCGAAAAGACAATGAAAGAAAAGTACTACAACAAGGGAAAAGATAGATGTGTAGGAAAAGTAAAAGAACTCGTAGAGCAGCTTTACTTTGAACCCTACAACTGTTATTTGGAGCAACAAATTATAGTCGGAGTGGTCGACGTTGAAATACCCAACTGAAAGGATTTAAAAACGGTTACATACCAACTCTGATGATAAGCGGCCTTCGCTTGATGGCAATGTCAAGAAATTTTGCCCATATGGTGACAGCATATGTACGAAGTAACCTCCAATAAAATGCCTTAGTCAGAGAGAGTCGACCTATGAACTCCGCTTTTAGAGAACTCGTCTGGCATGACATAATTGCCATTTTCCAATAGACAGAGATACTCATAGTGTCAAAGTGAAAGTTCGAAGCTCAGTAAACATAAAACGCGACAATGGAGAAAGAGAAGTCACAAGGAGAATGGCTAGGTGAACCAGAGATAAGCGGATGAAGAAATACTAGATAAATTTTGAAGTGTACTAGATGATTGACATGTGGTTTGCGCAATTTTAAAGAAACATTCAAGTCTGGGAAAACATCACAAGAACATACATTAAATCCCCAAAAAAAGATCTTAAATTTAAGATTTAATGATGTCTGTCTTCAAAAACGGCTTCAAATAAAAACTTCGTATTTTTTTTTATATTTACATTAAAGTTTTGATTTCTTTTATAAATAAGTCAAACATACATTAAAATATCAATATAGAATTAATTCATAAGATGTTACACTCTAATGTAAAATTACTTCATAATAACAAAGCTAGACAGTGTTTATTTTGTATTAAATTTGGTTAGTGTAGTATTGTCGCCATGTAAAATTTGCCTTTAATGTTATATAATATTTCTTCTGTTTTTTTATTTAATTTTATTTCTTCTGTTTATATAGTATTTCTTCTGTTTTATATCTTTATAAGATTCTATAACTTTTCTTTTAATTAATTAATTTATTCAATTAATTTAATATGTAAAAGTAAAAATTATGAAAATATATGTAAAAGAAATGAATGATATAATACTATAAGACTAGAGTTTATGAGTGATATGATTAAAATACAAAGAAAGATTGAATCTCAAATTTGATGTTAAGAATAATGACTTTCACTATTCAAAATATTTTCAAAAAAAATTAGAGTGGGGTAAAACCTCAAAAACAAAGTTTTGAAGTTTTTTTTTTGGGGAAAAGCTCTTAACGACATAAAAATGCGAGAGAGGTTAAGAAATTAATTGTAATTTTAAGAATCCTAATAAATATGTACGTTTTGGGAATCCTAATCAACAGTTATTTTGAGTCCTCTGATCTCCTCTTAGAATATTTCCTTTCCAATTTAGCCATTAAATCTGAAAATCAAATTTTTATTTGGAACATATTGCTCACCTAACAAAGATTAGAAAATAATTTACACAATCACGTTTTCCTCTTAATATTATGCTACTAAATTAAATCATTATTAACCAAATATAGATTTTTTAACATCTAAGTCTTAAAGTGTTAGTTCCCAAAAATCCAGGTATGGTATCTACATCTACCATTTCTGATTTTTTTACCATGTTTTATAAATAATAAAATCCCAAATTACATAAAAGATATCAAAGGAAATTTCGTGGAAGCTGCCTCGTGTGGACCCAAAATACAAAACTAATCAGTATTTATAAACACACAACATAAGAACCAGCAAAGCAAAAAACATATTCGTTACTCAGAGTATATATACATTTTTTGAATAAGTGTAGAAATGGCGGGGATCGTTGAACAGTGGTCAGCGGCGGAGAACGGGAACGCAAACATGACCGCTAAAGGATCGAGCAGAGAGCTGAGACATGGAGGAAGAACAGCTCACAACATGTCTTCTTCTTCGTTGAGGAAGAAGTCTGACATAAGAGTGATCCAAAAGGTTCCATACAAAGGTCTTAAAGATTTTCTCTCTAACCTTCAAGAAGTCATTCTCGGCACGAAGCTGGCTATTCTTTTTCCGGCCATACCTGCCGCAATTATTGGCACATATTGCGGCTTCAGTCAGGTTAGATTTGTTTGCATGATTATCGATTAGATGAAGAGATTAAGGCATAAGGCCCAACTATTCATCTGTTAAACAAAAAAAAAACATTGCCAAACAGAGTAGCATTCAAGACAGTCCTTCAGTTTTTTTACGTGTAGGAATAAAAATATGAAATACTATCAGTTACAATTATTTTTGAATATGTGACTAAACATCAAACAATCCATTCTCCAAAAATGTAAGGAATCAATGAGGTAATCGTGATTAATTTTTAATATATACTAGAGCCGGTGTCCGCGCTTCGCGCGGATTACATATGTAATTAAAGTAATGTTTTATTAAAATTTGGAGTTTTAGTTTTTGAAAGTGTGAGTTAAGTTTTGTTTTTTTGGATGTGAAGACGTAGAAACAAAATAGTTTGACAGTAGAAATAAGTAATTGTCCAAAGGGAATAGAATCCAGTAGATAACGAAAAAGAATTAAAATAAGATAAGACGTAAACGATGTATGTGAGGTATATTATGAATGATCTTGTAGAGCGGCCACTTTCTATTGCGGGCGGACCTATAGATAAAAACAATTTTGTTAGTACATCTTAATTATTGAGTTTAAAGAGTTTCGGGTGGGCAGACTTACTGGTAGTTTGCATCTTATGGTATAGAAAGTTGTTTAAGATTCCGGGAAGTCTGCTCTGGGTGATCATCGGATCGTGATTCTGGAGGAGAGAGAGAAAATAATTTAGTATTTTTGTATAATGTTGTGTATTGGGTTGCAAATAATATTGGATTACCTGGTAGGTGCGATAGACCGTTGTATATTTATTTGTAGACAATGTTTTTAACCCTTCCTATCTTTTGATCCTTTCCTTGTATAATTTTGAGGCCTGACTTGGTAGTAACTCAGGAAAGACCAACATAGAACTGTCCATGGGTGAAAACGGGCTGTGACAAATACAGTACGGCACCTTTCAAACTTTGACCCTGACTTTTGTTAATTGTCATTGCGTAACATAGCCTGATTGGAAATTGCCGCAGATGGAGCTGTTCGGGAATAAGTAGAATAAGTAAATGAAATTATTTTGTTGGAGCAAGTAGTCGAGACATGTCTCTATTATATTTGGGCTTTTAATAATTGAAAAATATAGAACATTGCTGGATTAAGTGATTTAATTTTGTGTATACCTTTCACTTTATTCCGTACTCCTAGTGGACGTCCGCGTTTACGTTTCGTTGTGTTCGAACTTGATGACTCTGATATTGGTAAGAAAAATATTACTAATAAATTAAGTTATGATTATAACAAATAAAAACTAATAAGATGTCAAATAATTCGAGAGTATGACTTTCCTTGTTTTAATATATGTGAATTTCCATAATAAGATGTCAAATAATTTAATATCAGTTTTTTTTTGTTTTAAAATATTAAGTAAGTTTAAACATTTAATTAACATCTGAGGGTTTGGATTTTAAGATCTGAGGTACGGGTATGGATACAGAGAGGGTATGTGGAAGGTCTGTGGGGATCATGAATGGAGGATTTATGAGAGCACATTGAAGTACCATCACTCTCATCGGAGGCGTTATGGGGGATGAGTTGGGGGAGAGGAAGAGAATCGCGAAACAGAGCGAGACGCCGCTTAGGGTTAGGGATGATGATTTCAGAGGAAGGGCCGATATAACCCGAACCGTAAGAGTGTATCTGGATTTGTCTGGGAGTTGGGCTTAATGGGCTGTGACACAAAATACATATGAAGAGAGGCAGGGAGATGAGGCTATGGACTGGGCCGTGATGATTTCGTTTTTTTTTTAATTTCAAGCCCACTTCGTTATGACCTGGCATATTGGTTGGTCCTGATTATTTTGTCCATGTGGATAGCCTTAGGAAGCTAGAATTTAGCTTCTTTTATATAGTGGGATGGCATTATTCGCGTGAATATTTAAATTATTACTAGCCACTAAATTAGGTATCCAATGGAAGAATTTAATTGATTGGATCTGCAATCATTAACGTTTTGAGATTAATGATTTGGTATGTAATGTGCAACGTAATTGATAAAGAGTATTTACGGTAACAATTGCACGTACTTAACATTATGCTAAATTGCGAATGTTTACAGCCGTGGATATTTGGACTGAGCATGTTAGGACTCACACCTTTGGCTGAGCGAGTCAGCTTTCTAACAGAGTAAGTACTTCATTCATCCTCATCCAAGTACTTAACTCTTATCCTATATATCCATTTACTTATTTTATTTATTTGAATTTTTCACGTTACGATTTTCTTTTCGATCAAGACAAGGCTTAGCCAACTGTCAATGGAATGAAATCGAATCTATCCATCTGTAGATAAAAATATCGCGTTAAATCAAATATTTTATGTCAAGATTTAACCCGCTGCAACTATGTCAGTGCTTTATTTGAATTTGAGGACTTTTACGAATCTCATTCTAGTTAGGTCGAATCCACCATACATTTGTTCGTTTATTACTTTTCTTTTTGAAATAATTGGACCAATATTCTTTCGGAATTCGTCATCGCATTATTGGGTATCAGTCACAGACCGGATACAATTATTTCTCACTCATGTGTCGACGTGACAGCATAGTACAAAGCTTTATCCTTTTTAATTTTTATATTCAACTAGTTTAGGATCTCGAACCATTTTTATATAAATGTATTTCTCGGTGATTTAGAATTTTTATTCATGTGGTTATATTTCTACATTAACATCTCTCGTGCTTCCCATGCAGGCAGCTGGCTTTCTACACCGGTCCTACATGTAACGTCTTCTTTGCCAACTATATATTGTTTTCAGTTACAAACAGTAATTAACTTATTTTATCAGTAGAAACTCAATTATTTTGTGTTTAATATAAACTGCAGTGGGTGGCTTATTGAACGCAACTTGTGGAAACGCTACCGAGTTGATAATCGCGATTCTTGCATTGACCAACAATAAAGTCGCAGTGGTAAAGTACTCGCTGCTAGGTTCCATTTTGTCGAACCTTCTATTGGTTCTTGGGACTTCGCTCTTCTGTGGTGGAATTGCTAATCTCCGAAGGGAGCAACGGTTCGACCGGGTATAGCCTCTCCCTATGTACTCTGATTATATCAGAAGTCAAAACTAATATTACAGTATTTCTTTTATTTTTAACATAACTTAACCGAAACTGTAATAGGTTTGGTTCAATTAGTGTTACCCGGTATAGTTAGGGTTTACTAAAGTTTTTTTTTTGGTAAAAGAAAAATAAGAAATCAAAGGGTTTACTTAAGTTTTTGCTTGACAAACAATCAAATATTTATAACTAAATTTAAGTAATGGACGTGAGGAAACCAAGTGAACTGATTGTGTGATGTTTTTTTTTATTGTTGCAGAAACAAGCCGATGTGAACTTCTTCTTACTCCTAATGGGACTGTTGTGTCACTTGCTGCCAATGTTGTTTGGATACGTTGCAAACGGAGAGACTCCGGCTGGTTTGATTGCAGACATGTCACTGAATCTGTCACGAGCCAGTAGTATTGTTATGTTGATCGCTTACATCGCATATCTCGTTTTCCAGCTTTGGACTCACCGCCAATTGTTTGACGCACAAGATGAGGTACAAAAATATATATTCACATAAAGATACGTGAAGAGAGTATAAATTTTCTTCTTCTTTTTTTGATAAATATGTGAATATTCATTATGAAGATAATGACACAAGGAGATACAAATAGTTTTGGGAAATTGCACCCAGTGACTAAGAAAAAAAACAAAATTAACTAAACAACCAAAAACACACTCTCTCTCTTCTTTTATCTTCCTATCTCTCTCTACTCTCTCTCCAGAAAACTAATTTTATTTATTTTCTTGGTTATTTCACAAATAACCCCTAGTTTTGGGAAATTTTCTTGTTTGGCAGAAACAAAACCTAATGCATCTAGTTTGGCTAATCAATGCAATTTTCTTGTTCTAACAAATCTTTAAAACGTAACTTTGGTTCAGGATGACGAGTATGATGACAATGTCGCTGAGGAAGAGACCGCAGTGATTAGCTTTTGGAGTGGATTTGCATGGTTGGTTGGGATGACACTAGTCATCGCATTGCTATCGGAGTATGTTGTGGCCACCATTGAGGTAACTTTGGTTAAGTCTCATGAAGTTCAATGAATGAGTTAGTTCAGATCTTTTATACATTACTTTAGATTCCATCACACTTACAATGAGACTCGTACATATAATGATCATATAAATATACATACGAATAAACTTACTATGGCTTATCTTTGGTTAGAACGCATCGGAATCATGGGGCCTGTCAGTGAGTTTCATAAGTATTATATTGCTTCCTATTGTTGGAAACGCTGCTGAACATGCTGGAGCCATCATTTTCGCTTTCAAGAACAAGCTTGTAAGTTCTAATTTCGCTTTATAAAAAAACTTGTGGATTAACCAAAAAATGATACAATGCATGAACTCATTTTTAACGAAAATAATTTTGCAGGACATATCTTTGGGAGTTGCGTTAGGATCTGCAACTCAGATTGGTTTATTCGTAGTCCCATTGACCGTTATCGTGGCATGGATTCTAGGAATAAATATGGATCTCAATTTCAATCTTCTTGAAACCGGTTCTCTTGCTCTTTCCATTATCATCACAGCCTTCACATTACAGGTTACAAAGATGATCACATTTATACAAATCAACGGATGATTCAAAACTTCAAGCATCAATAATTAAATATTGTGTTATTTTTTTTGTGGTTATTCAGGATGGGACTTCTCACTACATGAAAGGATTGGTTCTCTTGCTTTGTTATATCATCATTGCCATTTGTTTCTTTGTTGACAAACTTCCTCAGAGTGAGTTAAATTCCAAAATACATACACGTTAGTAGTTAGATTGACATTAATAATAGGAGTCCTTAATAATAATAAGATAGCACAAAATTAATGTAATCATTGTTTTTTCAGAACAACCAAATGCTATTCACTTGGGACATCAACTGATGAACAATGTTGCCGCTGCAAACGGCGAAGGCGTTTTCTCATCTTAAATTTTTGCCTAATGTCTTTATTCATTTTCATAAATTGGAAAACAACTTGTCGAAGAGATTCATTGTGTTGTGGGTCTTGATGAAGATAAGTTTGGAGAAAATTCATTTTTGGGTTTTCAGTGGACTATTCTCTATGTATGCTTTCTGTTCTATTTTCATTCTTAAGTTCTCTATTCTATGATCAATCATTTTTCTGAGCAGTTAATTATGAAATTATGAATAATTGGGTTATCAAGGTTCTTTCTATTGAGCAGTCAAACCATAAGCTTTAAAGGCCGAATAATAAGGTAATAGGCCTCATATATATTCACCATTGGAAGCCCAGGCCGAGGGTCCTGAGAGGAGTTTGAATCACACTGTATACGAAGCTGCTTCATTGGTCTGTCCATTCAAATACCAAACGTCCGATCAGTCATCGCCGATGTGCATCCAACGGTTCATATTTAAATCCAGTTCCTGGGACCTACATCAGTTACATTACATCTATACCCTCCCATACAACGCTCCATGTCCTTAAAGAAACAGAGCACCTGACAAAAAAAACAGAATAGTGGCAGTTTCGTGAATATACGACAAAATCAATTTCTCTATTCTTGGAGATGCGAAGCCACGAGAAAGCTAAAGGCATATCGGGTTTGAACAGCTCTTGAATTACGTTAGCTGTTCACGGTGATCGGTTAACTGATTTTGCTGTCAGTCTGCTTAATGATGTATCACATTGTTGAATTTTCGAAGGAGTATTTATTGGGGATATATAGATTATATATGTTAAGATAATCATGGACGTAGGGATAAGTCTATATTCCTAGATAGATAAGTCCAAATCTGTTAGTGAGATTGAGATTGCGATCCTTCTCGTGTTGTATATATACTTAGCCATTGGCTTTCTAATAAAGCAAGCACATACAATACACAAATCTACATGGTATCAGAGCAGAAGATCCTTAAATTTTGATCTTTTGTTCCTTACTTGAAAGTCATGGCTGAAGAAACTAGTGCTGCAATCGTTCTCAAGAAGGATGAAGTGATATCAAGCTCACCTTACTTGTTGTATGGTTCCGATAATCCAGGAGCCAAGATTTCTTCTGTTCAGTTGAATGGAGAAAATTATAATGAATGGTCTTCGGAGATGATTAATGCTCTGCAAGCCAAAAGAAAATTGGGTTTCATTAAAGGAACTCTGAAGAAGCCGGATGAAACGAGTCCAGATCTGGACAACTGGTTGACAGTTAATTCTATGATAGTGGGCTGGATTAGGGCTTCTATCGAACCGAAGGTGCGCTCCACAGTCACGTACATTACGGAGGCGTACCAATTGTGGGAAGACTTGAAACAGAGGTTTTCCGTGGGGAACACGGTTCGTGTTCACCAAATTAAGGCACAACTTGCTTCGTGTAGGCAAGATGGACAGTCCATATTGGACTATTTTGGAAAGCTCTCAACGTTGTGGGAAGAGCTGCAAGTCTATCAACCGATCCATGCATGTACGTGTGGAGCTGCGGCTGCTATAGCTAAAGAAAGGGAACATGAAAAAATTCATCAATTTGTAATGGGTTTGGACGATTCACGATTTGGTAACATATCTACAAACGTGATTGGTCTCGACCCGCTGCCTTCTCTTGGAGAAATTTACAATAAGATGGTGCGTGAAGAACAGCGGCTGGCGTCTACAAGAGGTCGTGATCAACAGCAAGAGGCGGTTGGTTTTGTGGCTCGCCAGGGTTCAACTTCTACCCGACAGGATGAATCTGTTTCAAACAAAGGAGACAACTCGATCTTGCGTTCTCGTGCGATCTGTTCTCATTGTGGACGTACGGGCCATGAGAAGCGCGACTGCTGGCAGATAGTTGGTTTCCCTGACTGGTACAATGAACGCAGTGGTGGTCGTGGACAAAGTACTGGAAACAGAGGAAGAGGTCGTGGAGTGAATGGTCGTGGGCGTGGTCAAGCCAATATCGCTCAAGCTACAAGCTCTAACTCATCCTTTCCAGAGCTCACTACCGATCAATGGAAAGTGCTCAGTCAGATGATCCAAGAGAAAGCCGGTAATCCAGTGTCTGATAAGCTATCTGGTAAGAAAACTTTGGGTGATGTCATTCTCGATACAGGTGCTTCACACCACATGACAGGAAATCATGCTCTCTTGACTGACATTGAGATGATTTCTCCGTGTTCTATTTTCTTTGCTGATGGGAATAGAACGTTTGCAGTAAAGATGGGAACGTTTTGCCTGTCTGATAAAATTAAACTACAGAAAGTGCTTTTCGTTCCCGATCTAAACTGTACTTTGATTTCGGTTGCCAAACTCTTGAAGCAGACAAATTGTTTCGCGACCTTCACTGATACAATATGTGTTTTGCAGGACCGTTTTTCGAGGACTCTGATTGGAGCCGGTGAGGAACGTGATGGTGTGTATTACTTTACGGATCTGGTCTCAGCGAAGAGTCATCGGGCAGTTGGAGGTTCTGATCATGTCTTGTGGCATCAACGTTTGGGTCATCCGTCGTTTTCTGTGTTTTCAGATTTATCTTTTGTTTCTAAACCTGCTAGCTCGAGTCCATGCGACACTTGTTTTCGAGCTAAACAAACACGTGATGTCTTTTATGAAAGTATCAATAAAACAACAGAGTGTTTTTCCCTTATTCATGTCGATGTGTGGGGTCCTTACAGAGTTCCCTCTTCCTGTGGAGCAGTCTACTTTCTAACCATAGTAGACGACTTTTCGAGGGCGGTTTGGACGTTTCTTCTTCTGGCAAAATCAGAGGTTCAAGTGGTTCTCAAGAGATTCTTGGCATATACAGAGAAACAATTCAAGAAACCAGTAAGAACAGTACGTAGCGACAATGGGACAGAGTTTTTAGTTCTCTCGTCATACTTTAAAGACTTGGGCATCGTTCATCAAACCTCCTGTGTTAACACTCCACAACAAAATGGTCGCGTGGAGAGGAAACACAGACACATTCTGAATGTGGCTCGAGCGATCTTGTTCCAAGCTAATCTTCCGGTGAAATTTTGGGGAGAGGCGATACTTACCGCTGCACACTTGATTAACAGAACTCCATCTTCTGTTCTTAATGGCCGATCTCCGTATGAAGTTCTCCATGGTGTCAAACCGGATTATGGAGCTTTGAAGGTCTTCGGTTCAGCATGCTATGTTCACAGAGCCTCTCGTGATAAAGATAAATTTGGCCAGAGAAGCCGCTTATGTGTGTTTGTCGGTTACCCCTTCGGCAAGAAAGGCTGGAAAGTGTTTGACATCGATCGTAATGAGTTTCTTGTGTCTCGTGATGTCGTGTTCCGTGAAGATTTGTTTCCTTTTGCAGAACCAAAACCTGTTCCACCGATCACGCCTTCACAGGAAGTTGTTACTGATACTGATTGGATTATTACACCGCTAGACGAAAGGGGGAGCAATGAAGCTCCAGTAAGTTCTTCGGAAACAGAACAATCCGCTCCGGTTGGTCCTTTGGAAACAGAACGTCCTCCTGTTGAAGCTCCATCGTCTTTACTTCCTGCAGTCCCTGCAGTCCCGACGGTAGTCTCTCCTGTTCCAGATACGGTTATTGTCTCAGATGGTTCCTCTTCACCTCCTGAACCTGTCTCATCTCAAACAGACTCGGTTCCAATTCCAGAACCACCAGTAATTGAAACACTTGGTAGAGGTCAACGTGAGAAAACAAAGTCTGTTACACTTCGGGACTATCTTCTCTACAATGCCACGGCCGAACCAGAAAGTAATACACACTATTTCATCTCTCCCTCCTCCACATTAGAGCCCTCGTCTTCGGTCTCAGGTAACTCCTTGTATCCTCTGACTGATTACATTACTGATGAGCAGTTTTCTACTTCCCATCGAGCTTTTTTGGCAGCCATCACCAACTCCTCTGAACCAAAGAACTTCAAAGATGCTATGCAACATGACGTATGGAAAAAGGCAGTTGGTAAAGAAGTTGTAGCTCTCGAGGACAGTAACACTTGGGACATCACTGAGTTACCACCTGGGAAAGAGGCAATCGGCTGCTTATGGATTTTCAAAATCAAATACAATGCAGATGGTACAGTCGAGAGGCATAAGGCTCGTTTGGTTGTCAATGGCAAAAGTCAAATTGAGGGTGAGGACTACAAAGAAACCTTTGCTCCAGTGGTCAAAATGACTACCGTTAGAGCTCTATTGCGTATTGTTGCAGCCAAACAATGGGAAGTATATCAAATGGATGTTCAAAACGCATTTCTTCATGGTGATCTAGAAGAAGAAGTGTACATGAAGCTGCCTCCTGGTTTTAGGCATTCTCATCCTAACAAAGTGTGTCGTCTCCGAAAGTCTCTATACGGCTTGAAGCAGGCTCCAAGGTGTTGGTTTAAGAAACTCTCGGATGCTTTAATACGTTTTGGATTTGTTCAGTCCTATGAAGACTACTCTCTCTTCTCTTATGAACGAAACGGTCTTGAGCTTCGAGTTCTAGTCTATGTCGACGATTTACTTATCTGTGGTAGCGACCCTCATATGGTGAAAAGGTTCAAAGAATATTTAAGCAAGTGCTTTGCAATGAAGGACTTGGGGAAACTAAAGTATTTTCTTGGCATAGAAGTCAGCAGAGGTCCAGAGGGAATATTTCTTTCTCAGCGCAAATATGCACTTGACATTATCGCAGACACAGGCTACCTTGGTTCTAAACCAGTGGCGACTCCTTTGGAACAGAACCATAACCTTGCCAAGTCGAAAGCTCCACTGCTTCCTGATCCGACTAAATATCGTCGTTTGCTAGGACGCTTGATTTATCTCTTAAACACTCGTCCTGAGTTGAGTTATTCAGTTCACTTGCTCTCTCAGTTCATGCAAGCTCCTACAGAAGAACACTGGTCTGCTGCACTAAGAGTTGTACGATACTTGAAGGGATCACCAGGACAGGGGATACTTCTTCATTCAAACAGTGATCTCACGCTCACCATTTATTGCGATGCAGATTGGAGTGGTTGTCCGCTGTCTCGGCGTTCATTAAGTGCTTGTGTTGTTATGCTTGGTGGTTCTCCCATTTCTTGGAAAACAAAGAAACAGGACACAGTGGCAATGTCATCCGCAGAGGCTGAATACCGCTCCATGGCTGTTGCTTTGAAAGAAACAAAGTGGATACGACGTTTACTCAAAGAACTTGGTGCAGATCAACTGGAGCCTACACGATTCTTCTGTGACAGCAAAGCGGCTATACATATCGCAGCCAATCCAGTGTTTCACGAGCGTACCAAACACTTAGAACGTGATTGTCATTCAGTTCGTGATGCTGTCATTGCCGGTCTCATTGTCACTCAACACATCAGTTCAGGTTCTCAGGTTGCAGACATTTTAACAAAAGCGCTCGGACGTGTACCGTTTCAGACTATAATGTCCAAGTTGGGCGTTATTAATCCACACGCTCCAACTTGAGGGGGAGTATTGGGGATATATAGATTATATATGTTAAGATAATCATGGACGTAGGGATAAGTCTATATTCCTAGATAGATAAGTCCAAATCTGTTAGTGAGATTGAGATTGCGATCCTTCTCGTGTTGTATATATACTTAGCCATTGGCTTTCTAATAAAGCAAGCACATACAATACACAAATCTACAGTATTGACGACACAACCACAAAGAGTTTTAGTGTCAGCAACAACGAGATGTATCCAGGGCCGGCTTACAAGGGGGACAAGCGGTGCGACCGCTCCGGGTCCGAGCCCGTGTCCCCCCGTGTAATAATAAATAAGGGGCCCAATTTTTTATAAATCTATATTTTTATATATAAGAAAAATTATAAATACAATAAAATAAAATTGAAAAGGGCCCAAAATTATTTGATTTTATTTTCATTACAAAATATACAAAATATTATTGATTAAATTTTAAAAATATTTTAAACATTATCTCTATATAAATTTTAGAGAGTAAAAAAATTTCTTTTTGCTCTAGGGCCCCTAGCAGTGTTGAACCGGCCGTGGATGTATCGAGCTGCGTAAGAGCGCAGTTGACAAGTTCTTGGACTCTGACAACAACAAATCAGATTCTGATTAGTACTTCCTTTTTTTTAGTGCTTTCTGCGTTGTGAATTTTGAATATGATTGTACTCGTATTAAGTGTTTTCAAGAAATGAACAGAACATAAAGCGTAGCAGTTCAGGGAATCCAAGGGTAACAAGTAATGCTCCAACAAAGTCTATGGAGAAGAGCAAGTCATCTTCTTGATAACCATAACATATGCTATGCTTTCCAATTAATGAAATCTCTGTTAACTTCGCTGCAACACTTTTGCTTTAGCACAAATCCATTAGTATCATTAAAGAGTTGGCAAAGAAAAAAATCAACTAAATCATTAAAGAGTTTGGCAACAACAAAAATAAAATCACTAAAGAGTTTGGCAAAATTATTTAATAAGAATCACTAATTAATAATCTCTCTTATTTATAAGTTCAAGTGGCTTAGTTTATTTAACAGTATGGCACTGAAATACCTGAAATAACATTTGTGAAAAAAAAATGAAAATTCACTTAAAACTATATACATGTTTATGCTGACGAATAATTTTATAGATGTCTAATAATTGAAACATTATAAAAGTATATAATATATATTTAATTTTTAGATATGTCTTAGTACTAAAAATCTTCAACATGGCATTCCTACAAGTTAGTGGTACGCACATCTTCTGCATATCCCACAAGTTGAATCATATGTTATCTATATGACAACCAAACTCCCACATAAGATTGACCTAACAACATTATAAAAATGTACATTTATTTCATATTTGTATAGTTTACTTTTGTTTAAAACCATAAAAATCAAGAATGGCCTTATAGAAAATAGGATAGATGAATTCTACCTCTCACCAAAACACCTTTAAACACATTTTAATATTACAACTCTTAAACTTATCATTCTTGTGAGGTTTTTGACTTTCCCTCTCTGTTCTAAGGCATTCTTGTAACAATGGAGAAGGATAACAGCAACAAGAAGAGTCTCTCTGAACAACTCAAGCACACGAATTCCCCGGTGTTCTCCACCGCCATTTTCTCCTTCATAATGCTGCTTGTTGTGGTGGGAACAATGCTCTCAAACATGTCTCTAGAGTCAACTTTCTTCTGGACTTCACCGACCTCTGAGGTAATCACAATGGAGAGAAAGCCACTGGCTCCTCCTAAGAACAGCACAAGCAGATACAGAATCTCTTGGCTTCGTTCTCATCTCAAAGAATTCGAGGTTTTCAAGTCAACCAACCTTTCAGAGAAGTTTCACCAAAGGGTTCTTGAGTCTTTAAATGATGAATGTGAGGTTAGATTCTTCATGACATGGTTTTCACCAGCAGATTATTTCGGCAAGAGAGAATTTCTAGCTGTAGAAAGCGTCTTTAAATCTCATCCTCAAGGCTGCTTGATGATCGTTTCAGGATCCATGGACTCTCCACAAGGAAGTACCATCCTTAAACCAATAAGTGATCTTGGTTACAAGGTGTTTGCAGCCACACCAGACGTCTCATCCCTTCTTGAGAACACACCGGCCAAAACTTGGTTTCAAGAAATGAAAAGCTGCAAAAGAGATCCAGGGAGGATACCGTTATCTCAGAACCTTTCAAACCTCGCGAGGCTAGCGATTCTATACAAGTACGGAGGCGTGTACCTGGACACGGACTTCATCGTCACTAGAAGCTTTAAAGGGTTGAAGAACTCAATAGGAGCGCAAACAGTTGTGGAAGGAGATTCAAAGAACTGGACAAGGCTGAACAATGCGGTTCTTGTCTTTGAGAAAGAACACCCTCTTGTTTACAGCTTCATGGAGGAGTTTGCTTCCACTTTTGATGGGAACAGATGGGGACACAATGGTCCTTACTTGGTGACAAGAGTAGTGCAGAGAGCACAAGAGACTATAGGGAACAGTTTCACAGTATTGCCACCAGTAGCGTTCTATCCATTTAATTGGATAGACATTCAAAGATTGTTTCAAACGCCAAGGAGCAGGAATGAGACTACATTACTCAAAGCTGATCTGATCAAGCTGAACAAAAGAAGCTACGGGCTGCATCTGTGGAATAAGATCACTAAAAAGATTAAGATTGGAAAAGGCAGTGCCATAGACATCATAATTTCAGACCATTGTGTTGTTTGCAAAGGAATCCAAAGATGAAGAGAATCAAATCAATGTCTACGACTCTTAACTCTAATCTTGATTGTCTAATTTTGTGTAAGATTTTGTCCTAAGCCCTAAATGGTAAACTCTTTTTCACTTCATAGTCAAATACATGATGTTTAATATCTTACACTCAACTCCCTTGTGACACACGTATCACAACCTCAAAACTCCACATCGAACTCTCTTTGTCTTAATGCCTATATATGTGTTGTGTGATAGATGAAGGCTAGAAACAGATTATTTGCCAACATTAAAACATATACTATACAAATATATATGAAGAAAAAGGAAACATCTATCCACAAGTTTCCTTTTCTCTATTATTGTTATTAGGGTTTTTCCTATTTGAGAAATTGGAGTCACTAAAAAGTAAAATTTCCAAAATCCATTTAAACGTGGCACCAAGGGATTGGCTCAAGAGATATAAACTTACTTGTGTCCTAAGGCAATTCTAACTCCTACATCTACTAGGACCTTTGATTTCTAGTTGTCCTAAACCAAAACAACTTGTTATATTGAATTAATTTTCAAAACCGCCAATCACAGATAGAATCTTACTCCGTCTTGAGTTAGGAACTAATCAACATACAACTTTCTATATAAACTAAACCACCTAAGGTGCATCTGCAACGAAGAAACTCTTGTTCTGTCTTCAGAAGATTAAGATGGGATCAAAGAAGTTAGCGATGTTGGTTATCTTTGCGGTTTTTGCTTTATTAAATCTCCTCTACATGGAATCTCCGACATGTACTCTCTCCGACGATAAACCACCGTTCAAACCAAACGTTCCTCTTCCCGGAACCACTGTCCCTATGAGGACCAGTAGTAGCAACGTCTCTGTTGTGACCTCAGATCTACAAGAAAAAGAGGAGACAGATCCGTTGTTACCTCCTCCCAAAGCTACCAAGAGCGAGAGAATCATCTGGTTCAGGAGGAAGCTACCTGAGCTGGAGATACTCAAGTCAACAACCAAGAGCAAGAGGTTCCACGGAAGAGTGTTGGAGCTGTACAACAACAACTGCTCAGCTCAGTTCTTTATGGTCTGGCTATCTCCAGCAAAGTCCTTTGGACCAAGAGAGATGTTAGCCGTTGATACCCTCTTCACCACTAACCCTAATGCTTGCTTGGTGATCTTATCCAACTCCTTAGACTCACCAAGAGGATACACCATCCTTAAGCCCTTCCTTGACCAAGGCTTCAACCTCGTTGCTGTGACATTAGACATCCTGTTCCTAGTCAAGAACACTCCAGCAGAAGCTTGGTTGAAAAAGCTAAAGAGTGGTAAGATGGATCCTGGCTCCATCCCTTTGTTCATGCACCTCTCAGACCTAACAAGACTCGCCGTGCTCTACAAGTACGGAGGGATCTACCTAGACACAGACATCATCTTCCTCAACTCCGTGACTGGACTGAGAAACGCAATAGGTGCACAGAGTTTGGATCCAGAAACCAAAAGATGGACAAGACTAAACAACGCGGTGATGGTGTTTGACATCTACCATCCCCTCATGCATGAGTTCTTGCAAGAATACTCCACAACTTTTGACGGAAACAGATGGGGATACAACAGTCCTTACCTAGTCTCTAGAGTTATACAGAGGCTAGGACACAAACCTGAGTACAACCTAACAATCTTTCCACCGAATGCTTTTTATCCAGTGAACTGGCTTAAGATCCTAAGGCTGTTCAAGAAACCCACAACGACAGGAGAAGTAAAATGGGTAGAGAAGACGGTACAGGACATGACAAAAGGGAGTTACATGATACATCTGTGGAATAAGGTCACAAGGAAGATGAAGATTGAAGAAGGAAGCGTTATGCATAAACTCATCTCCACACACTGCACAGTCTGCGGAAACATTACAGACTCTCACACTTGAAAGATTCAAGCAGATAGACAAAGATTCATTCTTATGTAATTAACTAGAGATTCTCGTTAGTGTGATTATTATTTTTTTTTAGTTCTCAATCACTCATATTACCGAAACATTATCAATGAAAACAAGAAAGCAGATGTTTCATAGAAAGAGATGTTTAACAAGAAGAAAGAGTAGCATCTTCTAATCAAATAGAATTACAGCGAGAAGAAGTGAAAGAAAGAAAGACTCTAGTTGGAGAAGAGGGACTCGTCAATGTCGATTTTGATCTTCTCATCGTTCTCAAACTTATCCTTCCTCGGTGGTGCAGGAGGGACTGGTACTCTCTGCGGACCTCTTCCTTTATCCTTGTTCCGTGGCCTCGCCTGCTCACACAAACATTCAAAACCCCAACATTCGACTTCTCTCTCTCAATGTGACTTAACCGAATCGAAAAGTTTGTTACTTACATTCCCGAAGGAGTGATTGAAACGCTTTCCTCTCGCTGTTTTGCGGTCGCCTCGGCCGCAGTACACTGAAATTCGAAAGCTTTACGCCGTTAAAAGAGTCAAGAGAGAAGAAAGGAGACGAGCTGGCTTACCAAGTGGAATTGAGCTGGGTGATGACGAAGCGGAGAGAGAGAGTTGCTGAGTGAAGCGAGGGAGAGATGCACCGACGGTTTCCGAGTGAGATGATGATAACCTTCTAGAAGATGATGGGACGGTGAGTCGCGGAGGAGCTCCGATTAGCAGCGACGCCATCGTCTCTGTGTGTTTTTTGAGGAAAGATAAGGTTTGAAGAAATGAGATAGGCTTTTCGTTATCCCAACTTGTTTTTAACACTTACGTTTTTTTTTGCATAAATGGGCTTGAATTCTAATTGGGCTTTGTAAAAGCCCAAGTCCATTCTAAAACCCTACACGCGCTTCTCACGTGTTAATCGTTCTTCTTCCTCTTCTTCTTTTTCTTCAGACGTCACCAAATCGCTAACCCTTTTTGATGTTCGAACTCTCAGACAAACACACTTTGGTAAGAATCTTCACACCCCGATTGATTTTGGATTCTGATCTGTGTAAATTCTCTCACCTCGTGGCTATCTGATCTGTGATTCTACTTATCCTAATCGCATAACTAAAGGCTCTCTCTGCTCCTAAAGATTCTCGCTTTAGCCAAAAAGATTTGATTTTTTTTTTAATTTACTAATGAATAGATTCTTGCTTAAACTGTTAATTGATCAGAATATTTAAGATGGGAGATAAAGAGGAGTTCGATGAGGGTGAGATTGAGTACACTAGCTACGCAGGCGAGCATCACTTGCCTTTGATTATGTCTCTCGTGGATCAAGAACTCAGTGAGCCTTACTCTATATTCACTTACCGCTACTTTGTCTACCTCTGGCCTCAGCTCTGCTTCCTGGTATTAACAATACTCTCTTTAGTTCTTGTTTTAATGGATTGAGTGATGAGTAGCTTCTTTTTTTTTTTTTTTTTGTTAAGGCGTTTCACAAAGGTAAATGCATAGGAACCGTAGTGTGTAAGATGGGGGAGCATAGGCAGAGTTACAGAGGGTACATTGCCATGTTGGTTGTCATCAAACCGTATCGTGGTCGAGGCTTAGGTAAATATTGTCTCTACCTACTGATTGTGAATGATCCACTGCAAAGCAATGCCTTAAGTTTGGATGTTGTTGTGCTGTTACAGCCACAGAGCTTGTAACAAGATCAATTAAAGTGATGATGGAATCTGGCTGTGAAGAGGTATCTGCATGTTTCATTCATCTTTTTATAATACTCTCTTGAGAACTTTAAGATACTTTTGTAGCACTAGAGTGAGTTCCTTACCTGGTAGGAGAATTGTAGATAAGACCCCACCTACTAGAGTAGTAGTTAATCGCAGTGTTCTAAAGCCTAAGCGCCCATCTAGGCAGCGAACTGGTCCTAAAACTAAATGAATTTTTAAAAACAATATTTTAAGAAATTGGTGGTGCGCTCGCCTAGTCAATAATCTCCTATAAAGTGTCTAGTTACTGCATGGTTAATCGTATTGCTAAAAGTTTGAACCATACCATGTTTGTTTCTGTTCTATATGTGTTTGCTTGGTTAGCTGTTATTTGAGTAGTAAGTCAACAATCATTGAAACTGTGTGTGACTGAAGGTAACGTTGGAAGCAGAAGTGTCAAACAAAGGAGCGTTGGCTCTATATGGGAGACTCGGGTTCATAAAAGCCAAACGGCTACACCACTATTACTTGAATGGGATGGATGCTTTTCGGCTTAAGCTTTTGTTCCCAAGGCCTCATGTACCTCAAATGGTTTCCGAGGAACAAACCGAACCGGAGCATGAGATTTTCCCAAGGCCTCGTGACTGAAATGACATGATGACCAAACCCGATCACTTCCTTTTCATAGTTTCAACCTCACGGCCATGAAAAAGAAGATGTTGTATTGCTTCTCTGTATTCCAGATAGTGAACATAACCTAGACTATGTTCTGTTTCATATTAAGGAATTACCAAAGTTTTGTTCAGGACAACAACAAAAAAAACTTGTTTATTTTTTCGAACAATATGCAATCATTAAAACTGGTGGTCATATTTTGGATAGAAAAATTATAATTGCGTATAATATATTGTCTCTTTTATATTTATTTTAGTAACTATAAAAAAATATCTTTAAGTGGGATAAAAATACATTATTGAATCATTGAATTGAAAAATGTTATGGAATAGAATTTCATTGCATTTGACATTTGACATTTCTATCAACATAGATAATTATCAAGTTTTAAAAATAACTAGATTTTGATCCGTGCTTCGAAAGCGCGAGTTTTTTTCTGATAATAACAATGTTAAATAAAAATTAATGTTATGATTTTTATATACTTTTGTATTATATCAAAGAAAAAAATGATTTTTTGTTTAAAATTATATAATTTTATCAATTAGTTTATTTGAGATTTTATGCACATTTTTATGTTACATTTGTTAAATTGGTGAGACAAAAAAATTACTTAGAATAGATATGTAGAGTTGTTAACAACTTTTATCAGTATTTTTGTACACGATCCAAATCCGTGGTCAAACTAGTAAATTCAGTGATTTATGTATAGTCCGGTTTGGATTTAGTTAAACCGTCATAAATAAAAATTTTATAAATAAAAACTTAAAGGCCCATGATAATGGTTAATCAGATAAAAACCTATATAAATCTGATGATATTTTCATAGAAAAAAATGATATACTTTTTAATAGTATATAAATTTGAATAAACTATTTAATTTGTGATTCTTTAATCTATATTATTAAAAGACAATCATATTAAAAACTAAACAAATATTTTGTGTTACCTACAATATACTAATCAAAACTCTAATAATTTCATATTCTCTAAATTTATATATATATATATATATATATATATATGTGTATACAAATTTAATTTTTTATGGGTGTATATAAGGTATAAGAGTTTAAGACATGAGGTTAGAATTATTAAAATATTTTCATTCAATAATGAATAGAATGGTATGTGACCTAATATAGTTATAGAAAATAACCAATTTATTTACAATACAAAAAACACATCTCGTAATTCTCTTACGTTTAAAAAGACATATCTCATGTGTTTTTTTTTTGTTTTGAAGGCTTCTCACGTCATGTGACGCATAATTATTGTGTTTTATACCATACATAATAAACTCAAGTTAAGAAAAAAAACAATTGGTCTATTCATGGTTATATGATATAGTATATTGATTATACATATCAATTAAAAAATTGCTTTTCATTTGCGAATTTTAATTTAACTACCTAGATTGTTTTTTTTATATAAAATGCAAAATCCATGAAATTTCTCAATTACTTAGAATGTCCACGAGATTTTTTAAGAATGTATGTTAATTTCTATAATATTATTTATATTTTAACATGGTTATATTTTTGCTAAATATGAAATAAAACATGTGAAGTTATTAATGAATAGGTCGAACAACATTTTACGGCAAATTTTTAGAATGATTCTGTTTAAGTAGTATTGATAAAGCTTTATAAAGCGCATAATTACCGCTTACCGATTTCTTCAACATTTTTATCAATATGGATAATTACCAATTTTTAATATACTAAATTTTTATAAAGCATTGTCAAAAAAAAAAAATATTTATAAAGCGCATAATTGCCGTCTATCAATTGATTCGACATTTCTATCAAAACGCATCTTTGAGTTTGATTAATGCCACAACAATAACACTTGCAGAAATCATTAAGCTACATATACAGTCAGGTACCATCTCTGAAAAGAAGTCCATGTTAGCAGGATTTCATGTGTACAAATAGTCAATCTTCAACTAGTATAAAGTCGCGTGGCCCAGGACCAGAATAAATTAAAGACGATTCACCTCTGGCCACATAGTTATAACTATTTGACGACCCACTCCCTAACCAGCGTTACTAACTTCACCCTACGTCAAGGGTCCCGCTCCACTTCGCAGCAAACGAAGATCACTCACATTCACATTCACATTGTCATTGTCCTACCTATACATTCACATCTTTTTTCTTCTTAGTTCTGAACAAACGATTATTTGCTATTAGAAGAGACATTTTCCCAAAGCTCTTTATTTTTTATAATACAATAACAATAAAAAAAAAGTCAGATTGAAAGTACAGGAATGGTCACTGGATTCAAACGAGAATATTAGTTAATAATTCACATATATGTACATATAGTTAGTTTTTGTCCAAAGTACATGTGAAACCAGAGCATATGATAAGGGTAACGATTGAGTAGTGTTATGAACACATGCCATATTTAATAAGACAGACAAGAATGGTCCTCTGATCCCATTCTTTCAAAGTGTCTGATCAGAGAGAAAGAGTGAGAAGTAAATAATGGCACGTGACTCGGACCATGAAGCCACGTGCGATCTCTTCCCCACACCCATGTGCCCCATGTATAATGACCGGCTCCCTCGGTCCAACTTGTCCATGTTCCCATTTTATTTCCCAATTAAGTAAAAGTTTCAAAAACTAAAATTTCTTTTTTTTTACTAAATAGTTTTAGATAAACAAATACTATGTAACATTATCACGGCTTGATAAAAAAAAGATTGTAGGTTTTGATATAAGAAAAGTTAACTTTAGTCTGAAGTATATATATATATAAAAGGTCATATTTAATACTTAGTTGAGCTTGAAAGAATATGACATTTAGTCTTATTTCTTAAGCCGCACCAGAAATGTTAAAGAATATATATACTGCTAAAACGTAACCATTAATTAAATGAATTTAGAGTTGAATAAAAGCATTATTCATTTTTAACATTAGGTAACAACAAAATGCATCATAAGATTTGTTATGTGATACTAAAACAGTAATAAAGCCAAGTAAAAAGAAGAGAAGACGATACATTTCTTTTAGCCTATTGTTTTCACAATACCAAATTAAGAAATCACACGCTACTATATTATCGACCTAAGGAGTGAAAACATACAAAACCCCAAAGAAAAAAAATTAAGAGCTTAACACGCATGCAAAGGGGATGTGTAAAAAGTACACTATTTTCGTGACTTTTACTCCCTCCTGTATACGTACACAAAACACAAAAGAAGAACAA
Source organism: Brassica napus (assembly GCF_020379485.1). Taxonomy (NCBI): domain Eukaryota; kingdom Viridiplantae; phylum Streptophyta; class Magnoliopsida; order Brassicales; family Brassicaceae; genus Brassica; species Brassica napus. Next base: position 4,132,076 of record NC_063438.1, read on the forward strand.
ATAATTTATAATAAAACTCCACAAAAGCATCAAACCCTGCAGGCTAGGTTTCTCAAAGGCGGTGGTGTAAAGCGGAGACCGGAGCGTGCGCAGCTGCTGCAGCTGGAACCGGTGATTTACATTGGTAACACTTAGCAAAGAGACCAAAAGTGTCGACTTGACGAACAAAGTTGGTTACACTAGCCCATCCACCGAACCCGAAACCAACTATTAGAACCCATATCACTACGAAGGCGTTCAACACGTACATCGCCGTCCAGCTAGGTAAGAAGAACGGTGGCTTCTCCGCAGCATTCTACAAGAAAAATCCAAAACGAAATATTAAAACATCAAGAACCAGTGAAGAGAGAGATGATGATGATTAAGTGTATGAGTTTGTGGGTATTGTCGTATAGTTATGGACAAAAATCCAAAGCTTTGTTGACCCATGACAAAGAGAGAGATATGATTTGTCATACTCAGACTCTCACTTTAGATTAATGTTAGGCAGAGAGTCACTATTGTACAGCTTCTTTTTCATGTCTGATTATGACTCTTACCTATTCTCCTATCCTTATTTTCCTCTCAATTTATTCCTTTTCTAACTTTAATTTTCCTACTGTTAATATAATATACACGAGTTTGATAAAAGTAGGAAAAAAACAAAAACAATTCATAGTCAATTACTAATTCTAACCTAACCAGAAAATACGAGTTTGGATTTTAACTTTTTATAAAAAAGTATAATTAAAAAATGAGCTTGAAGGACGCCAGCAAGGAATGTGGGTGATGAATGATGATCATATCTTCCGTAAGATACGGAACACATAACCCCATCTATCTTCAGACAAAGACATTCATGCCCTCCAAAGACAATAATCTATTCACAACCCTACCACAACTACATAGTTGATCGCTATTTAATATTTTGCTCCACCGATCGTTTATTTTATTTTAATAACTACGAGTATAATTGGATATCACATTGTAAAAGCATTTACCTGACGAGCGGAGGCAGATCGGTAAGTGAGCATGTGAGCGAGGGAGGGGATGATATACACGGTGAAGCTAACCAGAAGAGCACCCACAGCTGAATTGATTGGACCGAAGAACGGAAAGATAATAGCTAGGAACCATATCGGTATAACCACAGGCAATCTAGCTAAAGCCCTCAAGCAAATGCTCTTTGTGTCATGCATCCCTATCACTTTCTCCCACACAAAGTAGAGCGGGGTACAAGCAAATCCGAACGTTATAAACTGCATGAACATATTACAATAACTTAGTTAACCTGATCATGATCTAAATTTACTAAATTAGAAAGAAATATATAAAGGTGTGTTATTATATATCATACCTGGTGAATAAGCATGAGGATAACGGCAGCGTCACGCCATCGGTTCTTGGGGAGAAGAGAGAACGCGTTGGAGTGGTCGAGAAGTGCGTCTCCGAAGGCCCAGTAAACGGCGGAAGCTGACGGAATCGTCAGTGTGAAAACGTATAACGTCGCCATCAAGTAAATGTACTTAAACTTTTGTGGTTTCCACATTGCATGCATGATCTCACTGCATAATTAAATTTACCGTTAATATCTATCTATATTGATCTTAAATTATCAGATAAGTAAAGGCATAAAAGGGTGTATTTGACATTTCAGAGAGGCGTACTATTACTAGTAGAAGCGCTTAAGTGGCATTCAATAGTGTAGGGTAGGAATATTAATTATTATAGTTCCATAGAATCTTATTTATTAAAAGTTAGATATTTTTTGTAACATATTATTACTACTTTAAGGATAGAAAAATAATAATGATAATCGTGATGACTGTAATAATAGTTACACCTTATTTGCCGGCAAAAGCTGCAATAGAAGCGGCGAAGAAACGATACAGCACTCAGAATTTAATACTATTTCACCAGTTTTATCATATAGTTTTCCTGCTATTTGAGCTTTTAACTTAAATAATTATTCAACTATACGTCTGACAGGATTTAATGATTTCTTTCTAATAACCTATAAACAATTTGATAGATTAATTTTTTTTGTGAAACATTTGATAGATTAATTAGTAATCATTAAGAAATAAACTTACACAGTAACCGCGTGACCACCAAAGGTATACAAGATATTGGTAGCTCCGGTAAAATAAAGCACTAGCTTCGTTGGACCTGTGTGCTTCACACCTTCCGTCTAAAAAAATCAAAATTAACAGTTAAAAACAAATCTTAAAGAGTGATTAGACTGAGAGAATATTAAGAAAATGCTAATATTGCCTAGTTTTAGAAGAAAAATATATACAATTTTGGGTTTAGATGCACAGAATAATTCAATTCCTTTTCCCTAGCCATAAAGAGAAATGCGAATATTTTTTCCTTTTAATGAATATATATTTTTCCTTTTTATGAAGGCATATACTGTCACTTCATTGCAAAGCATAAAATTATGAAAACGACAATGTAATAATCTATATTATTATATTTTCTAAGAAATCTAAATACATAAATAATAATTATAATTTGTACCTGGCCGTGGATAATAGAGGCGATGGCTAAGTACCAGGCGGTGTAAGTGGTCATACCCAAGCCGAGGAATGACCAGATACGGTAGTTATGGAACGACGGTATAAACACAGTGGTAGCACAGCACGCGCCGAATATATAAGTCCATGTTCTCTTGTCCAAGTGATCGTTTATGTAATAAATGTTACTGCAACCAACCAATCATCATTTTATTATAATCATCCAATACTAATAATTAAAGAGAGAGAGATCATTAAAAGAGAGATTAAAGAGACCTGGCACAAGCAATGAGTTGGATTACAGATCCAAACAAGAGGAAAGTGCAATTAAATGCGAGTCCTATTGCTTTCCAGTATGAACCGAGTAGTCCATCAAGTACTTCGAACCACTGGTAGTATTTTATTAAGTACTAAGATTTAGTCAAAGTTAATAACCGATTAGTGAGTGATTAAGTTTTGTATTATAACCTGAATAACGTGGTTTTTGAAACTTTTGCCTTCTTTCTCTTTACGAGCTCGGTACTCAACGTAGAGAACACTGATGAGATAAGCAGTCCAGCTTCCGAGTAAACCATAGAAGATCTGTAACACTATTCCTGACAACATCCCTAGTTGACTGAACGAGTAAGGCAACGTCAGAAGCACTTGGGCCACCTGAAAAAAAAAATACATATCTCTTGATGGTTCTTGAAAATCAAGATTTTCTTGTTTTTTTTAAAAAAAATTTGAGGGTTCTTGAAGCTTGTACCTGGTTAGATGCGCAGCTGAACCAAGCGTCCCAGACCGAGCCACCGTGCCAGAGAAAGTTGCTTAGTGCAGAACCGCTAGAGGGGTCGTACTCGTCGGTTTTTCCGGTGTGGTTGCCGGTGATCTGTTCTCCTTCGTTGTCATTTCCGCTTGAGACTATCGCCTCTTCTCCATGACTCACTCCCGCCGACATTTTTGCCTTTAGATCTGATGAAGAAATAAAAAATGTCTCAGCACCTTATAGAAAGAAAAATCAAAACCTAAGTGATCACTAAACATAAGAGACGGGAAGAAACAGAGTAGTAGTGAGAGAGATCTAAGACTTGGGAGACGAATATCAGTTAAAGCAGAGTGTAAAATGATTATTCTTTGTTCACGTTTTTCTCTTCTTTAGTGAGAAAGAGGTGACTTACGTTATCTCTTTTAGAGAAGAGAAGAAGAAGGTGAGAAGGAATCAGAAGCAAACAAAGACCAAAACTGATAGGGTCCTTTAGTTCTCACTTGCTCTTTCTTTTAAATAAACAAATATCCACTCTCTCTCTATCTTTCTCTGACTTCAAGAAACAGAGCATGAACCCAGAAGATGGCAGCAGAGGAGAGAGAGAGAGTTATGGAAAGAAGGAGAAAGACTATCTTTGATCAGAGCAAAAAAAGGAATGAAGAAGCTAAAATAACTATAAGATGCTTCGAACTTCACCCTCTCTCCTTTTTATATACTTACCAATATCTTCTCTTTTTATTTCTTTTATACTATTATTTTTATAAAAACATAAATAGATTAAACAGCTGCTGTGAAATCACACTGCCATTAACTTTTTTCTAGGTGCCCGTAGCATCTAACCTTTTTTACGTTTTCGCATTCATAATTAACGTGACCATTGCCATCCAGAATTTCCGGGTTCGACTAATAAAATAAAACCAATTTGATAAAGCCCATATGGGTACAAAATACATAACCGTATATAAGTATACATTTTCATCTAATTAATCATTGGTTGTACTTGAATGACAAAAAAAATTATCAATTAAAAAAATTAAGACATGATGACAAAATTAATAATGCAATACATTAAAGTTTTAAGGATTTATTTGACTAGTAGCATCTTAGATTTAGAGATCTAGTTTTTTCAACATTTTCATCTAACAAATCCTTTTTAGTTTTTACACCATCAATTTTGAAGAAACAAAAACGTAATCATGTGAGATATACCTTACATGCTTAACCAGGAGATTAAAATAACTCGTAAATTTTAATCTAGCTCGACTGATCTTCGAATCTCATATGATCTCAAATTCAGATTTGTAAGGGCATTTCCAACTATAACACTAAATTTGATGTTAAAATTACACCAGAATTAGGATATTAGTGTTACACTTTTTTTATCATCTCCAACCATAACATTAAAAATAATATTATACATTATTTTATTTTTTAGTTTAAATAATTTTTATATTTTTAGTATTTGTGATAGATAAATAATTAGTTTATCACGTTTAGACATTATGTTTACTAAAATTTTGTAATTTTTATGTTTATAAAATTTATTTATATTTATATTTTTGGTTTATCAATATTATATTTTTATGTATTTATTGTATGTAAAATATTATATTAAAATTATAAACTATTAATTATGAAAAACGTATAACAAAATAATACATTTATTTTATGTTGAATGTTTATTTCAAATTTAATATGTATTTTATCTTATCCAACTTATATTATTAATTTTAAGGAGCAACCAAGTTTTTGTAAGACACCTGATCATGGACCAAAGGCTTCATGTATTGAATGACGAGTATGCAAAATGCTCATTACCAAATACAAATACTATTGAGGGGACTAGGTTTTCGAGATTTTTATGATTTCAATATAGTTTTTTTTACAAAACAATTATGGAGACTAATTCATTACCCCAACTTTTTATTGACACGTGTTTTAAAAGAAAGGTACTACAATCACACCTCTTCTTTGGAAGATTGACGAACATACTCACTATCATTTGGATGGCGTAGTATCATAACAGCAAAACTGACACTCATTTCGGATTTACGGAAAATGATTAGTACGGATCGAGATACGAGGGTTTGAAGTGTGTCTTGTATTCCAGACTCAGTGGTTCGACCACCTAGACCTGCCGATCACATTGTTTATAGACTATCCTAACTTCTTGTTCAGTTCTTTATTAGGAATGATATCAAAGATTAGGATATACAACTTTTATGAGAATTCTTTCATCCAGATGATATCTTTTTGATACTTGGGCTAAAACTTTTTTGCTCTGGATGGATATGTTTAGAACCACATAAAATCATGAGTGTATTCAGTTAAAACCGGTTATGATTTACCCCGATCGAGAGAGTTGTTGATTTAATTAATATATAAACTATTTTCTAAATGTTATAAGTTAAAATATCAATATCATTATAAATAGTAAAAAAAAAAGTATTCGTGGACTCGACGAGTATGCACTTATTTATTCGGGTGTGGCAATCTTTGTTTCTAAGTTTTGTAAGTAACTTGCTTCCTCAGCTGTTTAAAAAGTTGAAAACCGCTTGATCCCTCTCAGTTTTCTCATTATCTCTAATTATATAGCCCGATCGATAGTACTGAAATGTTGGTTAGATTATTGTATAAATGTTCCCATTCTTAAGCAACGGTATAATTATTTGTAAACAGCGAAATTTGACTAATAACTTTAGAAAATCAACAACTCTCTCGATCCATGAAATTTTAATCAACTTGCAGATTTTTTAAACAATATAGATAGAGCCTATGTCAATGTGTATATAGAGTGAATTTATGTAAAAGCGGCAATGTTGCAGGTCTTCTTTAATTTGGTGCAGAAACTACAGATTTTACCCAAGGACATGCTTGTTTTTGCTTCTGTTTCACGCAAAATTAATGTAAATTTATACTTTTACTGGTTAATGAAAAACAAGTATTGAGTTGGTTTCCAAGAAACGCAAATTTAAATTGTATTATATTATAGCATTTCCAGTTTCATCTCCATTTTGAAATAAATGTATCTGGATGGTTGTTGTTTTCACCTTTAATAATTAACATTATTACTCTATTTCTGTTAAATTTTGTATTTACAAAATTAAGTTTCTATTACTCCTTCCGTTTTACAATACATGATGTTATCCCTTAGTCCACAAAAATTAAAAGATTTACTTTTTTCTAAAAAGTAGTTTTAAGAATATAATTTAAAAATCATTTAACCAATTACAAAAATGACTACAACATCTAATTGGTTACACAGTTTTCAATAAAATTAAAAATAAGATAAAAATATCAAAACATTATCTATTTTGAAACAACAAAAATCTTGTAAAACATCATCTATTATGAAACGGAGGGAGTATATTTTAATCATTGAACAAAATAACAACAATAGATAGAAAATATGAAAATGATCAAATCTCGTTGAAGAAAATAAAAAAAATGAAAAATGATCAATCGTGATTATAACGCATATATGCATAAATGTATTTTTCTCTACACCGTTATGGACCAAAACTCTTCTTTATTATACACACACACTTTATTCGTATAGGTTCTAAATTTGTGGCATGATGAATGATTTATACTTAAATAAATACTAGTTTTAGCCAGGAAAGATTATGAATCTAAATCTCAACTTTCTATAAACCAAAAAGAACATAAATTATTTGCACCCTCCATTCAGAATTTCAAATAGATATAATCAGGTCTAATCGACCTAGCCTCCGAACCGAAACACTCGAGCTTCGAGACAAGATGAGCCAACCCAAGCCGGAAACGGACCCTCCACGAACTCACACGCTTGAGGCTTTACAAAAGAAACATGCGCACTATGAACACCTGCGCCCCCACACGCCGCCGTTTCATCATTTATAAAGATACTTTCTTTTTATCGGACGATTTTCCATTAAGCCCCTTATCGGCGAGTAGGTCCATTTCCTTTTTTTATTTTATATGTCCAGGTCAAATATTTTTCCTTTTTTTCCATGTTTTCCCCATAGTTTAACTTTTCTTCCTTAGGTACCTTTAATTGACCACTTCTAACAAACTTTAATTTTAACGGAATTAGGATAAAATCATGTTACAAGTTTGTCACGCCCTCGTGATATCATACGTTTTTTCACATGTGTACTATTGTGAATTGGAAATTGTGACAAAAATATTTTTATTAAATTATAAAACAAAACACGACACCGTGCTTTATGTATGTCTATTAGAACACCCCCGTTTAATATCTTATTTTGTTCAACAATTTTTTATCATTAACATAGTTGCTCTAAGTTTCAAAAAGAAAACATAATTGCTCTAGTCATATATTTGCACAGATATCAAATCGATTGGGTCCATTTCTCACGAAGACATATCTCGGGAATCTTTATTTGTGTTTAATTCTGCAAATCCTTAGATTTTGTTAGTGAGGCTCCTTTCTTTAATGTGAATATATTTGATGTTTTAGCACTGTATATACTCGTATCATTGGTCACATGGTAAAGACTACACTCCTAACTAAAGCTCAAATGGTGGAGCCACATTGCCACCAACACTATATAATTATTTCCTTCCAAATTATTACAAGTCAGATCTGCCAAACCCCTTGTTTAGTGTGGCTTTTTGGTCTCAACTAACAGAAACTATGCGAGTTTACGTTATCATATTAACTACACTCTAGTAATTAAGACGAATGGGCCGAGTTGTCGTTAAGTTAGTTTAAGAAAACTTAACTTTGACCATTTACATCTGTTCGATATTTGTCTCTTTCAAGTCATATATTTGCACAGATAGAAACCGGGGACCAATATTAGTATAAGCAGAGCAGCAGACCATGGCTTGAATAATACCAACAGAAAACTAGTTTTCAAAACAACAACTAGTAGTAAACTATTGTATTGTTTAAGCATATAATTGTTGGTTCAAAACTTTGGTACATTATACATTGTTCAAGCTTGAATCAAGAACACGGATGAAGCGAATATATACGAACCAATACAGCTGAAAATACGAAAGAACACGAGAACTATACATTTGTAACGCCACAAAACCCTTACTTGTTCGAGCTTATATTATTTTTATTATTTAAAATACATCTCTAATTCCACTCCATTTTTCAATCTATTAGAGTAAAAATTATCTAATGATACTCTATTTTTCAATCTATAAGACCCTCTCCAATGGCTTACTCTATTTTTTACTCTATAATAGAGTTTGAGTTTGCTCCAATGGTACTCTAAAATAGAGTAAAAAATATAGTGATGAACAAAAAAAAACAAATTACTCTATATTTGGAGTAAATCTATTTTTTACTCTATTATAGAGTGAGAAATAGAGTACCATTGGAGCATTTTTTACTCTAAACTCTATTTTAAAGTAAAAAATAGAGTGAGGTTGGAGATGCTCTAATAAAGTAAAAAATAGGTTTAATCCAAATATAGAATAACTTATTTTTTTTGTTCATCACTCTATTTTCTACTTTAAAATAAAGTACCACTGAAGCAAACTAAATCCTATTATAGAGTTATTCTATTTTAGAATAGAAACTAGAGTAAACTATTGGAGATAGTCTTATATTGGTAATTCGTAGTAGATATATACATATACTTTATATATATATATATATATATAAATACTGCACGGAGTACTATGTTTTCATAGTAGAGTATAGCAATTTTTTTGTATGAAGAATTTTTTTGTAAGAAAATATAATACTTCAAAAAGTAGTAAGGTGTAATGAAGATTAGAAATAGAACCAGGTCCGCAGAATCAAGTGGTAAAATGAGTTCCAGATGGAACTACTGTTATCTTGGTTCGATTTGCACTAAAAAAAATTATTTATAATGTTTGAGTTTCCGGTAAAGAAGTGAAATCGCTTATCTTTTTACCAAAAAAAAAGAATAGAAATGGAAGAGTGGGAGAAATAATCATGAGAACAGAAGAAGGATACCAAGAGCTGAGGTTGGTCCTTCCAACGGGATCAACTTTCGGACCTTGTTCCCTCTTGCACCATTCTCTTCGCCCCCACCTTATTTTTGCGGCCTTTCCTATTTCTTTGATTTATTTTCTTTTATTAAAATATTACTATTCTTACCATAAAGTTCTTTATTTTCTTCTCGTGCTTAATAACATTTTTCTCTTCATTTCAAGTGATTTATTAGCATATCCCACTACTAAATAGCCTATATTGTGTATTAGTAAGTGAAGCCAAAATGTGACATAACTGTATCTAGAGTATTTTCTCTTGATGATTTTGTTACATCGGAATGAAGATTACTTGTGAGATAACCATTATTTCAAAATAGCATCCCAGTTATCTGAGAGAAAATTATGTCTAACAAAAAAATTATTTGCAAAACCTGAATGCACAAACCCTGATCTGGTGTGTATACGTACTGATTTTGGCACATATTTTCAAGAAAAACAAGCCATAGTAACTTTTTGTACATGTCGCCACATCGTTTGAAAGTAGTATTCGATTGTCACACGAATCCTTACTGGATTCCACTACAGCATTGATTGCCAAAGGTTTTTGAAGACTGGTACTTACTACAAGACTAATAATCATTTAATTCAGCTATTTTAGTTAAAGAAGTCAAGATTTTTGTTTTTTTCTAAAACACAAAGAGTGTAAGAAACGTGGACAATATAAGAACATTTTTCACAAAATTTCCTTCAAAATGAGAAAATGAGAAATTCAGACTAGTACTTTACCATTCGAAAATAAAGTAGTTTGTCGGCAAGGAAGAGTGCAGAAAAATGATTTTAGTTTGGAAAATTGTTTTTGTGTGCATGTGATTTATCTGAAACGACACCAAGAAACAAACATCTTATCATTTTCTCGTGCTTTACTTTACGGATTGTTGAATTGGCTTTTGAGTGGTTTTAATGAAGGGTTTTTGCATTCTATGGCTACGTTAACAAATGAGCCTTTAATGAATATATTTTGTTTGAGCGATTTGAAGAAGTCAACAAAAGCTTTGAATCTATTGTAGATTCTCAATCGATCACCTGTACTGTGGGTAATGGCCTAATGGGACTGCAACATGACACAATTAAACTTACAATGGTTTTCCGAATTTTCAAGGATTTTACTTTACTATTCTTTAAGCGATTATTAACCTCTAATTTATATAAACAATGAATTCATGAGACATGCAGCATGATTTAAATGTTATTAAGGTGCCAATTGTACTTTTCCTTCGTTATATGCCGTGACTTAAAACCTTATAATCAAACCTTTGAAATATCTAAATTTCAGCTTACTCTTTATTTAAATCATGATACAGAATGAGTGATTAAAAGATTTTAGAAATATGAAAAGAAGGAAGAGACGTGTAAGGCTACGAAGATATCAAGAACGATATCATGTTCAAGGTGCTGTCGATTTTGCAAGATTTGGTTGATGAACTAATGATGATATTAGATCTTTGAGATCGGACGACATGAAACATTTATCTTAATTGAATCAACTTTGTTTAGGAATTAGGATATTGTTTTTTACTAGAGCTCATAAGAATGTGATGTCCTCCTAATAATTAATCTGAGTACATGTATAATATATATATAGTGTTTTATACATAATGATCTAATAAAATAATAATTACTCGACTTTGGTTAAAAGAATAAGTTTTATATCATTTTCATTATTGACATATATATATATATAGCTAAAAATTACTTGATACAAAATAACGAATTAGATAAAATAAATTAACTATGTGTTGACAAAACGCCAAAAACCCAAACTAGCAGAAGAAAAAAGTCTGGACTTTCATCAGAAAATAATCAGTGAAAAGCAGTATGCTTGATCTCAGTAATACACGTTATTTATTATTTTATGTTTAAGACTTAAGAGCAATCTCCCTTGATTTAAAATTAGACATTTGATACTCTAAAGAAAACAATCATTCTCAGATTAATTTCTGTTTATAGTTTTATTAAATAATCTTCGTATACTAGTAAGTTAAAAACAATCCACAAATAAGCTAAAGACAAAACCTCGTAAACTGATAGAAAACTAGTGGAATAATAAAGTGATTCGCTAAATCCCTAGAAGATTTTTCTACGTGTACTTTCAGCAAATTAACAAACTATATCAGGTGCGAAAATGACAGCAGCATGACGTGGTCAATCTACATACATACGGAATGATTCATTGTGAAATATGCTGACAGAACTACTTAAGAATCGAGATTAAGAAAAATAAAAGTAGTTTCCCGTTATTCGGCCTTAACTTCGGAGAGTAATTTGCAAATGAATCCAATCAATATACTTTTAAGGGAAATTGTACCATATATACAACAAAAAAAACATAAATACACTAACTAACTAAAACTCTCAACTTTTTCTTATTTTCTCTTCCTATTTCTCTCTGCTTTCCTTCTTAAAATCTAATTTTTATTTATTTTTGGTAATTTGACAAATAAACCCTTTTTAATATCAAAGAACATGCGTTTAATAGTTAAAAAAAAAACAGAACCTGCGTTTAACTACTAGTAGAAAACTCCACATCATTATTTAGAATACTAAGCTGTCCTGCCATATTCTTTTAGCTTTTCAGATGTAAATAGCTCTATAAGCGTGTCCCAGATATATTTTAGTATTTCCACGTACCAAATTTGCTTATAAAGTTCGATAAAGATGACCATTTTTTTCAAGATGATAGATCTAGTCAACAAAATGGCTCAAAATGAGGTGAAATTTCTGATGATATTGTCTGATATGTTATTAAAATGGATGATGACTCAGAAACATGTTTAGTTCAAAAGGGCTCCATGTTGCACTACATTAACATGAAACTAATGCGGTAAACTAAAATCATGAGTCGGCATAATAATACATTTAGACCAAGCATGAAGCACTTGTGATAATTGTACCTTACAACTTTAAGAATCTCGTTTTGACCTCATCCTACCCTTTTAGTTACGCGTTAGTAAGGAAAACATAGAATAAGTGTAACATAGCACATATTTTATTATTTATAGCAGCAGTAAACATTCATATATAACATTAATCATTTTGTCAACAATCAATAATCATTTCTATGCACACATGATTGTGACAAAAAGTACAAATGATTGGATATCATTTATAAAGTTATGTTAATTTTCTTACTAACCTAAAATATAACTCTTAAAAGAGTTTAAAAATTTATGCTAATTAACTCAAATGTGCATAAAATAATCAAAAAGCTTTCGTCTAATCTTTTTATAATAATTTAAAGCTAAATTTAAATTTTCATTAAAAACCAAAAAGCGTTAGTCTGGTTTAGAGAATAATATGTATAACTAATTGAAAACATATGTAATTCATTCTTTAAATGATATATGATGTGTCGGTTAATGATAGAGGCCTATAAGGCTATAAACTAACATGAGTTTGGCTTTCATTGAAAATTGCTATATATATGGAACGGTGAAAATTATGTATCGACACGATCGTGTAGATGGAATAATAATAATCATGTAGAAAATGATATGTTAGTTAGTTTAGTTCCATTTTTGCAACGATATCGGTTTTCAAAAACACTAAAACAAAAAGAGTATGCGGTTCTAACTTTTTTTTTTTGATTAAAAGTATGCGGTTCTAACTTCTACTTGAAACATTGCAAACAGAACATTTTTGTTTGGACAATTCGTTTTCATCCTTTTATTCTACCGATGTTCTGATCTTTCACCATTTTACCATGTAAAAATGAAAAACTTTTGTGTAAGCTTCTAGAATTGTTATCTTTTTGGAAGTCCGTAATAATTACTGACTGAACAAAAGGAAACATTCGCAAGCTTCCGTGTTGGATATATAAGAACAAGTGATCATTGAAGTATTACGTAAAAGAAGTGGTTCTATTATTTTTTTGGGACAAAGAGTGGATCTTAATAACAATTCTGGTCTTCGTAAGTTTAAAATCTTTGAGTTTTTCCCTTTTGGGTTGCCTAGTTTTGACTTTTGAGTATGTTGTTGCCCCTGCCAATACCAACAAGTACATAACATTTTCTGAATTAATAAATTTGGTATCTTTATATGCCTTTTCTCAGAAAAAACTTGGTATCTTTATCGTACCCATGATTATACGCTCCTTGCTGATAAACAAAACCAAAGGCAATGATATGAACAATGATTCAGCAAAAGAAAAATGGAACTGCAGAAATTAATGCCCACTGATCAGACTAATATTAAGACACAAAGCTGCATATGAATACATAATTTTGGATTATTAATGTCAGATTCCTAACCTTCCGGATACAACACCACATGAGATATGTCTTGATTCACTTCGTCGTTCGTCTTAGACTATCTAGGATGGTTTTAACAATTCAACATTTTTTTTTTGTTTTTTTTTTTAACATTCCACATCATTTTGTCTCTTTTCCACCTAATTATTCAACATCCATTTCATATTTAATCTCTACAATAGTTTGTTTGATAAAATTCAACATTTTTCTCCACCACTTTAATTTATATTTTTAATATTTACTATAGTAACTACATATTAATAATATTTTTGATTGTAACTACAATATAAATTATCTAATTAGTTATTATTTTCAAAATTCATTTCTCACAAAGACAAATTTATTTTTTGCTTCCAAATTAAATGAAACAAATATCTATTTATAAAGTTTTAAAAAGGATGAAACATTATTTTTGAAATTTATTCATCACAAAGAGAAATTGTTTTTTATATATATCCAAATTAAATAAAACAAATTTCTATTTATAGATCTTTAAAATGACAAAATTTGATATAGAAGTAAAAAATAATATTTTACTATCATATGATTGATTCTAAATAATTGGGGTGAAAAAAAGAGAGTTGTCTAACCAATTAGAAAACAACACGTTCATAACTTTTTTAAAAAAATCATTTTTCTTTGATCCAACCAATTAGTGACATATGTCATTTTTTTCTCTTCTGTGTTTCAACTAGTTGAATTTCTTCAACAAGGTTGAATCCACCTGTATTACTCTCTTTATTCAACATCCTTATTGTAGGGTTCAAACTGTTGAAAGACAAATTTAACACCTCTATTATTCATAGTCTTATATTTCATCACATGTAGGCGAACAAAATAAGTAAGTCAAAAATCTTTTTTAATCTCCACTACCCCACGTAGATAATTTTTATGGTCACACAATATTTCTGTTTTCCACTAAAGGATATAACAAAAATTGTTATATATATATATGGGTAGTAGTAGTAAATTACTAAATGTTTTAGTTGTAAAAATTATTCAGTCGGTTTTATCAATACCAGCGATTTTACTATTTATTTTTTTGCTTAAAAAAGATGAATGGTAAAATCGCTGGTATTTATAGAACGACCGAGTAATTTTTACAAAAAAGCATATAATAAAAACAATGAATAGTAAAATCACTGATATTGATAAGATCGATTGAGTGGTAAAGGTACTACCAAATGCCAGTTGTGGCTTGCAACCAGGGTTCGACATGCTTGAGAAAAATAATTGATACCCAAAGACTATTGTCGGTTGGCTTCCTAAGGAAACATAGCCCCCACGCAATATGGTTTGGCCTTTTACACCAAAAAATATGGTTTGGCCAGGGAAGTAAAATAATTGATTTTTAATTCTTATGTGAACTAGTATAAAATAACATTGATTTTCCCATATTTTAAAAATAAATTAAACAATATTTATTTTTGTTTTCACTTGTTTAGTTTAAGGAATACACCCGCGTTACTATCAGCTGGGTTAAGGCTTAGGTAATACAGTATATAAATGCGAATATGATTTCGAGATTTATGTGTACTATGTATTTATGAACCAATAGGTGCTTAGTTTATTATTGTGCCTTCATGTTATATGAACTTCACTGCATGATTTTTATCCGGCCTGAGTTTTTGGAAGCTGGAAATGATTTTCAACAAAAAAATTGATAAACAATTCTTTTTTTTTTTTTGCAAATATGAAGATCAACGTATAACTTGGTTTTTTGCAAATTATAATAGAATGTTAGAATCTAACCGTCGTTATGAAATGATTGGGTTTTTTTTCCACAAGCTGAAGTAACCCTCTCCCATGAAGTCCACGACACTTTTCCATAAAAAGGAGATTGTTCTTCGTAAATTGTTATCTGGTGTTACTGCCGGACGCATTCGGTTTCATGGAAAGAAATGGCTGTGTCAGACTGTAGATATGATAAATAGAAAGAACGCACGCATATGTAACCATCCACGTTATAACTTTTGATTTAATGGATTTTACAAAACAGTATGGTCTTGGTGGATGACTACATAATTAACGGCATGGTTGGTGTTTATACAATAAGCCATGTAAGCATATAAAAGAACAGAGTTTATATTAATTGATATTGTATGCCTAAGAAGTATGCCTAATAATTTTTAAAAGCACCAGCCATTTACTTCTATAGTAGTGCCATTCATTGATATTCCAAAATTTAGCTATATAGTATAATTATTATTTATAAAACAAACCCTGCTTTAAGGTCATAAACAGAATTAAAACAGCTATACGAAGATAACAAAACAAAAACTAAAAAGAGTACACACCTGCTTTCTTGTGTAAAATTTCAACGTGTTTTTGAGAAAAAATGAATTTCAATGGCTCAGAAAGACCCTTTGAATTACTAGTTGGATTCATGTGAGCATCAGGCCACCACCTTTCGTTTTCTAATAAATTCCTATCCAACTCACAAAAAATCATATAATTACACACGTTAGAATTTTAAACAAAAGCTATTTCTTAATGTTTTTCCTAATATTATTTTATATGATAAGGTCTAATGTTTTATTTATGGGTGTATCCAGAGAAAAGGAAATAAACCTAACCACGAGCTGGGCTTAATTTTGCAAAGTTACGAGAATTAAACAACGATTTGGAAAAGATATTCCTTTGGTTAGTTAAATATCCATTGCAGAGGGGCGTAAAAGAAAGACCATTAAAACAAAAGTGGTGTTGTGTGTAATGTTAATTGTGTAGGATCAAGATAATAATTAACAACAAAATAATATTAAGAAGTTGAAATAAACATCATTATGAAGAAAAAAAATTGAAATGAAGAAAAGTGTTTCTCATCGAGAATAAATGTGCTCTTTCGTCTTTTAGTAGTAGGTAAGTGGGGACTAAATATTTATAATCCACATATGTTCAAAGTTTTAGTACTAATAATTTTAGTCGTTTCTCATGATTTTTTTGGGAGTCTTTGCGACAAGGATTAAGATAAATTTAGTAAAAAAGATAATCACGAGGAATAAAATCAAAATTAACTACTCTAAATGATTGTTAGTAACATATAGTGGCATTGTGTGTGATGTTAATTGTGTAGGGTCAGATGATATTGACACTAAACAAGAACTACACTACATCTCTACCTTTTCTTGGAAGATTTGTTCGAATTTTTCCATTATCCGATATACAAAAAAATAGTGACGTTCTGGTGATAAAATATGAAAATTTCCCCTGGAAGCAATTTCTATTGGAAACTTGTTTACTCAAATGTGATTAGTTAAATTGGTAGTAATTACACTAATTAGATTTACTAAAAACGTGTTGAGTGGATTATTCTATAGAATATGTTTTCATTTTTAAGAATGAGTTGAGTGGAACATTTTTGGATTACCTCCGTATTAGAAAAAGTTAGGCCTTGGTATTCAAAGATATTTCATATTAGGCCTTTCATATTATAAGTTTCTACTTGTATAATTTAATGATGATAAATTTCATAATTTTATTTAGTTTGCATAAATGCAATGAATCAATATATTTTTGTATAAAAATTACATTTTAGAAAAAAATACATTTTTGTATATATTCACGAGTTACACTCTACATTATATCTTCCATTAAAATTATTAAAATTTCTAGAATTTATACCTTATCTTCTCTTTGGAATCTATATATTTGACATTATCTCAAATTGACCCCACTAAACCCACAAGTAACCTTTGAGGGCCCATTCGACTATAACACAGCAAATGATTTGACATCAGAAATTACCTAATCACCATCATATTTCCATATCATCTTGGTTGAATGTCAAAGGGTGATAATGTCATTGTAATGGTTGTTTTCGGACTTCGTGGACAGACTTTAACGACTTGAGAAGAACTGAAACCAAACATTCAGGGAAAGGATGAACGACAGAAGACGAAGGAAGAGTCAAAATCACAGCACATGGCTATCGCGTGGTATTTATTGAGAGCTCATTAATATTTTATTATCATGCACATTCATTTCGGTTTTGGATTAAGTTAACCACAATGTATTGATTTCATTCTGAATATTCATTATAAAGTTTAGAATTACAAAAGAACGTCGCGTAGTATTTTTATGGAGAGCTAACAAATATTTTCATATCATGTACATTCATTCCGGTTTTGGTTAAGTTAAGCACAATGTGTTGATATCATTCTGAATATTGATTAGAAAGTTCAGAATTACACAAGACAATTAACGATTGAGATTTTTTTACTGAACAAGTGTGATGTTGTTACTTGTTATGAAGACATTTTCATATTGTTTAAGTGTCCATTCGACTATAACACAGCAAATGATTTGACATCAGAAATTACCTAATCACCATCATATTTCCATATCATCTTGGTTGAATGTCAAAGGGTGATAATGTCATTGTAATGGTTGTTTTCGGACTTCGTGGACAGACTTTAACGACTTGAGAAGAACTGAAACCAAACATTCAGGGAAAGGATGAACGACAGAAGACGAAGGAAGAGTCAAAATCACAGCACATGGCTATCGCGTGGTATTTATTGAGAGCTCATTAATATTTTATTATCATGCACATTCATTTCGGTTTTGGATTAAGTTAACCACAATGTATTGATTTCATTCTGAATATTCATTATAAAGTTTAGAATTACAAAAGAACGTCGCGTAGTATTTTTATGGAGAGCTAACAAATATTTTCATATCATGTACATTCATTCCGGTTTTGGTTAAGTTAAGCACAATGTGTTGATATCATTCTGAATATTGATTAGAAAGTTCAGAATTACACAAGACAATTAACGATTGAGATTTTTTTACTGAACAAGTGTGATGTTGTTACTTGTTATGAAGACATTTTCATATTGTTTAAGTGTCAAAAACTTGAAAAAGTGAAATATTGCTAAACTAAAAGTATTTTGTAGATATGAGAAAAATAAATAGAGGCGCTAATCTACTTTCTTGGTTGATTTTGTCTTTCCGCTCCGATTAGATTCTGTTTAGTATTGCACGAGTGGATTGGACAGGAGGTGGCAGACAATGAATGGAAAAGATAAGAGCCTGCGCTTCCGGCTTAAATAGTCTTTTGATTTTTTTCTACTTGCTATTTTATTTGCTAATTTTTAATTTGTCATGTATTTTTATTATTTAAAATTTGTCAGAAGAGTTTTGTTCTTTATTTTTTCTTTTCAGCAAAGGACTTTTAAACTATTACTAGATTACGATCCGCACAACTGCACAAATATTTATTTTCAGATTTAATCATATATTTAAATGTTAATATAACTATTTCAGATATAATAATTTAATTTTATAGTTTATATGTTGTAGTTAATCAATTGTTTAAAACTGTCTTATGCATTTGTTTCTTCTTATTATATATTTGTATTATTGTATTTGCATTTAGTTATTAAAAAACTTAATATATGAATGAAACAACATATTTAAAAATTATTACTTAATTTAGGCTAAATTCTGACCTGATTTTCAAAGCTAGATTTTCTTTTATCAATATTTTTACTTTTATTCATTTTAGATAATATATTATTGTATATAAAAAATCTTAACTTTATACATGTATTATATTGTTTGCTAATGTTAAATTGTTCTGTAATCGTATTATATTTTTAACATGAATATTTTATATTTATGAAAAGAAACATTTATGAATTTAATATAAATTTATCATTTTTAATTCAATATATTAATTTTATTTTAACATGATTGATTATAATTATAAAATAAATAAAAATAGGATAGAGTTTTTTCATTTTATAAACAATAATTGAATATATTAATGCATAATAATAGTTCATTGCTAATTACAAAATTAGTAAAAATATTTACATAAAATTTTTGAAATTTAAAATATCGTTAAAGTATTTATCAGCAGAATTTTTAGAATACTTTTTATATATATATATATATATTTAAAATGAAAATATATCATGATTAAAGTAGTTACAAATATTTATATTATTAGATTTAATGAAATATATGTTAATTTTTATACATTTATTATATAGTTTGCTAATGTTAACCCGTCTTATCAACATATTATATTTTTGAACATAAATATTTATAGTGATAAAATTAAGTTATATATAAATTTATTATTTAATATAATTTTACCTTATTTAGCTTAATATAAAAATTTTATAATACAATTGATTATGGTTATATAATAGATAAAAAATATGATAGAATTTTTTTTATTTATTTTATAAACGATAACTAATTATATTAATGTATAATAATATTTCAAAACTAATTATGAAATTAGTGAAAATATTTATATATAATTTTTGAAAATTAAGATCTTGTTAAAATCTTTTCAAACAGATTTGTTAGATTTTTTAAAATATATATTTTATATTTAAAATTAAAATATATCAAAAGATATTATGATTAAAGTAGTTCAAAAATTCTATTTGTTATTAGTTTTAATAAAATTTCTAAATGATGGTCCAAATTAAAAAAAAACACACATGAAAAAAGTCATGACTTCTATTTTAATAGAATAGATTTTTAGGCATTCATTTTCTAAAATCAAATTGAAAGCGGGCCACATTCATTGCTATTAGCAAATACTTTATCTGTTTCAGAAAGATATATGTTTTAGGTTTTTTACACTTTTAAAAACTTATTAGATTTTGGTTACCGCATTATTTTTCGTTATCAACTATTTCCCATAATTTTTAACCAGTAAATTTTTTATAAACACTATTATGTTTTTTTGAAGTTTACCATTTACAATTAACTTATGCATTAAAAATATAAAACATATACTCCATATGTTCCATAATATAAGATATTTTGGAGAAGTTTTGATGTTTCAAAATATAAGATATTCTTAAGATATTTTAGATTTATTGAAAATTGGTTAACCAATTACATTTTACTGCATTATGATTGGTTAACTAATGTTTAATTTATATTATTTAATAATACTATCTTTTAAAAAGTAAGTTTATTAATTTTTGTGCTTTCATGCAAAACATCTTATATTAAGGAATAGATGGTGTATTTTTTTGAAACAATTTCTTTTTTAAATATAGATTTTTTGAAGGGGTTTTTGTAAAATTGACCTACAACTTAAAGTCAAACACAAAACTAATCTCCCTTTTTTTTGAAAATTGGTTTTGCCCTATTCACCCCACAAGTTCATATAATTTACGAAAATGCCATCAATTTTTTTTTTCTTTTCGAAAATGACATTTTTACTCTCTCACCCTCATCATCTTCAAGTAATTACAAGATTGCCATTATCATCAATACCACAACCACCATGAACAACCAATTTGAAGCTCTTAATGCTCCCAAAATCGATTTACCTTTCTTCTTTTTCCATTCTTGTGAACTAAACACAACATATCTCTCACTTTCTCTCCACAATGAGCTAAAAAAACCCAAGATTTTGATTCTAAAATTTTTATGGTTCATAGAGTCATAGAAGCTAACGATTATGGGTGGGTGACTTTCGTTTGTGATTCTGTGTGCTTGGAGAAGCCTTATGTATGCTAAGGAACTTATCTCACCAATTTAAGGTATGACATCCAGTTTTTTTCCAGATCTGTTCGTCAGACGACTTACTTGGAAAGTCGTCTGGCTGTAGACGACTTACCTGGAAGTCGTCTGGCTGTAGACGACTTACCTGGAAGTCGTCTGGTCAACGCAGAGGTTATTTTTGCAATTGACTTTGAAATCTGTAACCTGAGACGACTGAAAGTTAAGTCGTCTACTATTGTTTGGTTTCAAAAAAAAATCCAAAGAACCTAGACGACTTACATTTCAGTCGTCATAGGTTAGTTTTGCATTTGACTGGATAATTTCAGAAGTTTGACTTCTCCAGACGACTTACATTTCAGTCGTCTGGCAAAAATTAAAATAATAATATCTATATTATTAAAAAAGAAGTACAAAATAGAAATACCCCTTAGTTTTACCACTTATTTACATTAAAATGCCGTTGAGATATTTATTGAACCTATATTTAAGCATGCTTGTCTTTTCCTAATTTAAATAATAGATTTAAGCATTTAATGTCTTTCCAAAATTTAAATAATAGATTTCTTTTATCAAATCATAACCAAAATAAATTTTCTAATGTATTTCGTATTAACATATTCAATATTTTTAATATTTATAAGTAATAAATAAGAAAATAAAAAAATCACACATCATAATCATTTTATATAACATATAAATAAAATATAAAATAGTTTATTCATATATTAGTATAATGCTTTCACAATATAAGTCCAATTAGTTATAAATATTGGATTTGTTTATATTATACATTGTGATATAATAGATGATTAAAATCACAAAATATAATTATTCAAAGTAATAAATGAAATTGTTATGTTTAAAAATTTTATATTAACAAATGTGTAGTAAATATTCATACGGTCACGGATCAAGCTCTAGAAATAAATAACAACAGCAAGATTTTTTTTCTTTATCAAATTTATTTTAATAGAAATTATAGTTCCAAATATGTTTATATATTTTATGTACTTATAAATTTATTTTCTTTGTCTTTAAGGAAACTTAGATTTTGAAATTGGAAAAAATATGACCACCTCTATATTATTTTAATTAGGAAATTTAAAATTTATATCAAAATATTTTTTAAAATTTTAATTTTAATTTTTATTATAGCTGCAAAGATTAATTTTCAATATAAATTTATGTTTCAATATTACAAATGCATCATTTAATATAAACAAAAAAAACTAAAAACATAAAAGAAATACCCGCCCGGTCGGGCGGGTCAAGATCTAGTTTTTTTTAAAGTAAACGACTTACAATTAAGTAGTCATAGGTTAGTTTTGCAATTGAAAAAAAAAACTTCAAGATTTAATTATACACAGACGACTTATAATTCAGTCGTCCACCAGACGACTTAATTGTAAGTCGTCCAGGTTTTTTTTCCGAGATTCTGGTCAAACCTCGTAAATCCTGGACGACTTACATTTCAGTCGTCTCGTGGACGACTGAATTAAAAGTCGTCTGAATATAATTAAATCTTGAAGTTTTTTTTTTCAATTGCAAAACTAACCTATGACGACTTAACTGTAAGTCGTCTACTTTTAAAAAAATATTATTATTTTAATTTTCACTAGACGACTGAAATGTAAGTCGTCCAAAAAGTCAAACTTCTGAAATAATCCAGTCAAATGCAAAACTAACCTCTGACGACTGAAATGTAAGCCGTCTAGCTTTTTTGGAGTTTTTTTTAACCAAACAATAGTAGACGACTTAACTTTCACTCGTCCGAAATAACATATTTCAAAGTCAATTGCAAAAATAACATCTGCGTTGACTAGACGACATATAGTTTAGTCGTCTAGACAACTTAGATTGAAGTCGTCCGCGTCTTCTCCACTAGTTTTTAAGTCTTCTACGTTAGTTTTTGAATAACTTGTATTTTTAAGAGTGATAAGTAACTTCAAGATATGTAAAATTCATATTTACAAAATATGTTCTTTCCCTTAGTTTTACTAAATTTGACTAAGTTTTTCAATGCAAACTTATAAAAAATATGATATGCTTTGACTAGTTACTATTGTTTGTTTCCATCTCTTACCAAAATTCTTGTTTATTAAGATGAGAAAAAGGCCATTGAAGTTTATTGGTACGATGAGAAAAGGCTATTGTTTTAATTTCTTCACCAGACGACTGAAATGTAAGTCGTCCGAGTAAAATGATCCGGTTAGGTTAAAACGTACATTGGTAAAATATAAGGTTCAGTACGATGTGGACGACTGAAATATATGTCGTCCGGGTAAATTATTCAACAGACGACTGAAATATAAGTCGTCCACACCCTAAACATAACCCCTAAACTTGATTATCTAATTAAACACTTCATAAAACCAAATCAAACTTGAAAAGTGTTTACTATACACAGAAATAAACACATATAGGTGAAAACTAATTTTTGAAAAAAACATTTTAGTTTTCCAAAATCTAACCCTAACAATACATACAATACTACAACATATGTTTACCAAACTCCTAAACCAAAGTATTTCATGATTCACTACTTCCACTCATCTATTTTCAAAACAAATCAATTTTATCATATCTTAATTTATACTGAGCCTTCTCCTATTTTTAAAAACATCTTGGAATCACCTCTGCCTGCTCCTCCACAGGCCACTCCTCAGATTCCACAAGATGCGCCAACGCCCCCTGCTCCAGCAGCGGTAGCGGCTCCTAGGCATCCCATGTCTACTCGCTCCAAACATGGTATTTCGAAACCTAAACAGATTTTTTCTCTTCTTGCCAAACCTTTCTCACCACTTCCAAAAAGCCCTATTAAAGCCTTGAGTGATCCTAATTGGAATCCATCTATGACTGTTGAGTACGATGCTATTGTTAAAAGCGAGACTTTTGATCTTGTGCCTAGACCGCCTAACGTTAACATTGTGCGCTCTATGTGGTTGTACAAACATAAGTATGATGCAGATGGAAATTTCAAAGGCCACAAATCACGACTGGTAGCCAATGGGAAGTCTCAAGAGCATGGCATTGACTACGATGAAACATTCAGTCCAATAGTCAAACCAGCCACCATTCGAACGGTTCTCAATGTAGCTCTCGAGAATGATTGGCCAGTTCATCAGCTTGATGTCCAGAATGCTTTCTTGCATGGCACGTTGGATGAGGAAGTATACATGTTTCAACCATCGGGCTTCATCGATAAAGATAGACCAAATCATGTTTGCAAGCTAAAGCGTTCAATCTATGGGTTGAAACAGGCTCCGAGGGCTTGGAATGCAAGATTTGTTTCATTTATTACTAACAATGGCTTTATCCAAACAAAAACGGATACAAGTTTATTTGTTTACAGGAAAGGAAATCTCATGGCCTATCTCTCTACTATTCCTCTGCGAGACACCGTTATCAATCTCCTCAAATCGGAATTTCCAATGAAAGATCTTGGAGTCATCAGCTCTTTCCTTGGCGTCTCGGCCAAGTTCAATGAGAAAGGCCTCTTCCTCTCCCAAGCCAGCTACACATCGGAGATAATCCAGCGAGCCGGCATGTCTGAGTGCAAGCCATGTACGACACCAGTGGACCTGAAATCAAAACTTGCAGAAGACGCATGCAAGTTAATAGACAACGCTACAGAGTATCGAAGCCTCGCCGGAGCTCTCCAGTACCTGACTTTTACACGCCCCGACATCTCCTATGCAGTCCAGCAAATATGTCTCTTCATGCATGCACCTCGCGAGCCACATATGCAAGCTCTCAAGCGTATTCTACGCTATCTACAGGGCACCAAATCGATGGGACTTCAACTTCTCAAACACCAAAAGCTGTCTCTTACTGCATACACAGACGCTGATTGGGGCGGTTGCCCTTCGACAAGAAGGTCTACGTCGGGATTCTGCATATACATGGGAGACAACTTGATATCATGGTCTGCAAAGCGCCAACCAACAGTCTCCAGATCAAGTGCCGAAGCTGAGTATAAAGGAGTAGCGAATGTCGTGGCAGAAGCGTGTTGGCTAAGAAATCTCCTCCTCGAGAAAACTGTTTATAATTACTTGAAAACTGGTACCAGACGATTTACACTTCAGTCGTCCAGACGACTTCCAACATCTCAGACGATTTACTGGGGCTATATTCGTAAAAATGGCTTCTGTTTTTTTGTTTGGTCACAAGGGGCTGAGCTGTAATTTCACTAGGCTTTTAGATTAGTTTTGCATTTGATTCAAGTTTGGGTATAGGTTTAGAATTAAAATCAAGTTGTGGTTTAGTTTTGGCAAAAACCCCTTTTTTGAAACGGAGGCAGCACTAATTATCTCTGTCGCAAACTATAAGAAAAGTCAATCATTGGCCCAGTATCATACAGAAGCGTCACGGCGTTGGAAAGCCCAAAAGAGAGAAGTTTAAGAAAACCTAAAAGGCTGAGCTATAGCAGCATGGATGTCCAAAAGCTTCATTATGACATTTTCTACATAAAAAATGTAACAAGATGCAACTTGTGGAATCTACATCTTCAAAACAGGTGAAAGTGAATAAGTAAATTTAGCTCAGTAGCGGAAGCAATCAAATAACTACGGTCGAGTATGGGGATCACGTTGACGATGGTTTGAAGTTATATTATAAGCGAGTCTTGAGAATTGGTAGATAGTCCGCGATATTGTCCCCAACCTTTGGAAGTTAAGGGGGAGATGGGTGCAACCGTGCAAATCTAATTTAGATATATTCGAGATGCATACGTAGCAAGTAACGTGCCTATCAAAGCTGGAACTATGGGAAGCTTAAAACGCACTAAAGGAAAATGTTATTTTATTTGCCATTAACATCATAGTTGATAATGACATCAGGTCTGTTCTTTTCATAGCCGGCCGGAGCAGCGGTAGCGGCAAAAATATATATATAACACTTCGACGGAGACAAAATGAGCGATCTTGATTTTTTTTTTTAATTATCATGGTTTGCCGCAGCGACTATAAAAGTTGATGCGGCTGCCGCAGTTAATTCCAACGTCCCAAAACATGTTTAATCTAAAGCTTGAAATGATCGCTGCGTCTAGGAGTGGGCACTTCGGTTATTTTCTCGGTTCGGTTCGGGTTTGGTTCCGTTTGGTTAGTTCGGTTCTAGTATTTTTTCAACTGAATTAAATCATAGTTAGTTTGGTTTGGTTCGGTTTGATTTGTGTTTGGTTCGGTTTATATTCGGTTTGGTTTGCATTTGGTTCGATGCAGTTTGTTTTTTTGGATCTGTTTAATTAGATTCTTCTTAGTTTAATTTTTTGTAAGAGAAATTATGTTTTATAACATTAATTATGTAAACATAAACTATGCGAGCTAAATTTAATATAAAACTGAAACAAAAACCTTTAAGAAAGTCACAAAGTTTAAGAAAGTCACAAAAGTATATAAAAATCAAAACAAATGAAAGTTAACTAAAAAAAGAAAACCAAAATCATTAGTAATGTTTCTTATATCATTATTAAAAAGTCTGCAATGAATCATCTTCCATGTGACGATGTGAAGAAGAACTTTTATTTTTAATAAAATTTGCTTTAGGTTTTAGGTTTTAAGTTTAGATTTAACATCTACGTTTACATATATAAGAATAAAAAAATTCAAATTTTCTATTTTTTAAATCAATTATTTTGATGATTATATATTAGGTTAGAAGAATATATGTTAATGAATGAAAAATAGAAAATACATGGTTTGGTATTAGAATTTTAGTATATTGGTATTACTAATATTTTTAATTTAAATAATTACAAAAACACATCGGTTTCTCGGTTCGATTCGAACCATTTGAGTTGGAGAAATCTTCATCCAAATGGTTTGAAACAGATTTTGGTTCGGTTCGAATTGGTGTCGGTTCGGTTGGTTCAGTTTGACTCGGTTTGGTTCAGTTTTTCTGCCTACCCCTAGCTGTGTCCAAAGTCTGGAATTTTTTTTCTCAGATGCTTGCTTTAAATTTCGACGCTGACGCTAGTAGCCGCGACTGTGTTCTGAACAGGGCTATCATAGTTTGGAATCTTTGGATAATTAGAAACAAAGATAACTCGGTGATAATTCAAACCTTTTGTAGAGAATACAATTTATATTTCACATTTCAAAGTAATATTATAAGAAGTTCAACTTTTTGGAAGAGGATGATTTACGCTATATCATTATACAACCGTCTAATCCAAAATCTACGTACGGAGACATACATATTTCGGTTCCAAACTTAGGAGTTAAATAAAGATTGATATTTTTATATAATACATAATAACCTTCAGACAAGAAATAACAATGACTATTATGCCTTTATTTTTTTTGTCACAATACTTATATTTATTCTGTTTTTGTTTTTGTTTTTGTTTTTATTTTTGTTTTTGTTTTTGTTTTTGTTTTTGTTTTTGTTTTTGTTTTTGTTTTTGTTTTTGTTTTTGTTTTTGTTTTTGTTTTTGTTTTTGTTTTTGTTTTTGTTTTTGTTTTTGTTTTTGTTTTTGTTTTTGTTTTTGTTTTTGTTTTTGTTTTTGTTTTTGTTTTTGTTTTTGTTTTTGTTTTTGTTTTTGTTTTTGTTTTGTTTTTGTTTTTGTTTTTGTTTTTGTTTTTGTTTTTGTTTTTGTTTTTGTTTTTGTTTTTGTGCAACGAATCTTTATTTTGAAAATAAACTATTATAAATCTTTATAGTAATTTGGTTGAGTATTTTTATTTTTATTTTTTCATTTCAGCTATTCTGATAAGGTATTATTTTTATAAGTTAAATTCATTTGAATACTTTTTAAAATGGTTTATAATCAGAGTTACAATACATTTTGTTTTGGTCGAAAACTAAATTTTGTTAATTTTCACCAATTTTTAAGTAGGAAAGTATTTATACCTGAACATAGAGACTAAATGCAATTCAATATAATGCCTTTGGGTTGGTACATGATATGGAGGCACATCAATGTCCCATGTGGTATCGCTTAGTTTAGGTCTTGAGCGTACTAATAGAACGGAAAATAATAAATACATGAGTTTGCAAATCTATTCTTTTCCTATACGTTTTAAGAAAACTTTTATTAGGTTTCCATCAGCATCACAAAACATCTTATATTAGAGATGCAATAGCAAAATAAAACACATCTGATGCTATTTAAAACAACATTTATATTTAGAATGATGATCTAATTCTGTTAGTTCCTTATTGCATTGCAATGTGATATTAACTTATTTTACCAATTAATATGCGAACATTTTGAAGAATAGGCCATAAAAGAAACCGGTGGACTGATATGTACAATTTGGGGAAATTTGTATGCTAAAATTACGTACCTAATATTGAACTTTATACAGTCCTGTGAATGAAGATTAATGATGTTTAAATTCTCGGAATGGTTTTTGACTTAATTTCTCATTACACAAAAATGCCAAACATAGACCAGAGACGAGAAAATGACATATATAAATGTTAGCGTTCGAAGAATCTAAATAAAAGGCCTTTCTCGCTCTTCGCCTTTGGAAACTGTCTACAGAGGTAGCATTCAGAGTGCAAATGAACGTATGATTGGAGAAATGAGATAAACCAAAAAAGTGTTTTATTTAGCAAACCAGAAACCAAAACATGTGCTAGAATGGAAACTGTCTCTCTTTGAAAAAAAAAAGAAAACTGTGTTTTATGTTCTGACATGTCACATCGTCAATGAAAGCAAATGTAAAACAAATGCATATATTAACTATTAACAAATTAAAAATAGTTCATCTACTATTAAAAGAACGAACGAGCAAACTCTATCATTTCCATTCTATCCATCTTTAGATTTTATCCCACAAAATTTTGTGGTTGCGATTTTCCTTAATCTCATGAAAAAATTTGTAGTTACTCATTAAGCTTTGTAAGTTTTTATAAACTTTGATGACAAGTGTTTATAAATCTGTCGTACATCTTTCTGAGTTTTTTTTTCAAAAAAGAATATTATCAAAACTTACAAATTTTCTTTTAAAAATTTCAAAGTTTCATACAAAATATAAAAAATTAAACAATTATTTTAACAGAAATCAGATAATACTATATATTTTTGTTTACTTTTTGAGAAAAACAATACTATTTTTGTTAAACCAGAAAGTATTTTTTTTAAACACATCATTCATAAATAACGGGAAAGTATTCTTTCTTTTATTTTGATCAAGCATATATTAATCATCAGCAACAAAAAAAAGTAAAGAAAAGAAAAATAAAATTTGTATTTTGCAAGGACCCCATCCTACATTATCTCAGTTAAGACTTGATATAGTTTTTTTTTTTGGTAAAAACAGTTGATATAGTACTGATAATATACCTTATATTTTAATAAATCTTAATATATGAAATATATATATATATATATATATATCTTTATATATTATAGTTTACTTTATTAAAATTTAGTGCTTGCTTTTATAATATTTTTACAAATCTACAAATAATATATCTGTTTTTTTTTTGGATAAAGCAAGACAAAAATAAAACTTTTAAAAATTTGTGTAGTTTTAAAATGTCATAAATTTTGCATCAAATGAAGGACTTGCTATTATGAATTTGCAATATTACAAATTCTTAATTAAATTATAAAAAAAATTCAAAATGAATCTTCATAAATTAGAGAATAACAAAAATATAGACAAACAAGAGTTTCACAATTAAAAAGCAATGTGTAACTATATTGTATTTAACAAGTGAACGTTCATTCTAGATCTAAGTTTACTCTAGGCCAGAAAAAAAAAACTGTTAATCAAGTAGACATATTAATAGTTACGCTACTTATTGTAGAAAAAAATAAAATTTTATTCAATTGAAAGTGAAGTGATTTGTATTATAATACAAAACTAGATTTTGACCCGCGCTTTCAAAACGCGGGTTTATTTTCCTTTTTTTTTTTCAATTGAAATGTCATATTTTCATATATTTATGTTTTATTTTATAAAAGACTTACACTTTTTTATTTATTTATCATATTTTATTTTAAATGACTATTTATGTTAAAAAAATTAAATTTTATTTCTTTAATGAATTAAATTGGTATAACTCTAATAAATTAATTTTATTATGTGGTTAATATTTTAATAAAATAATTATATACTTTTAATAAAATAATTATATACTTTTAATAAAGATTTATATTTTTCAATAAAAAATTCAAATTTTTTTATGAATATTTAAATTATATTAAGAAAAAAAATTAAGGATAGTTGAAAAAAAATTATTTGAACTTGGACTCAACGGCCCAAAGGAAAAAAAATGTGATAATTAGATCTGATTTCTTAATCGGCCCAAATGGCCCAAGAGAGATCTGATGTGGGCTGGATAAAAAAAAGACCCAATATAGATGTGTTATTAAAATTACTTGATTACCCTTAATGAAACATGCAATGTTAGTAAAAAAAAGGGGAGGCTAAGGTAATTTTTAAAATAGGATTCTGCTTTAATAGTATAGACTAGATTTCCACCCGCACAACCGTGCGGGTATATATTTTCACAATTATATATATAGATATTTGTTTTACATAATTATTACATATTTTTAATGTTATTCACATATTTAAATGTTTGTATAATTATGCCAGATATAATAATTTTATAGTTTTCATGCTGTAAATTAAAATCATCACATATATATGTTGCTTATTATATATTTGTCTTACTGAACCAAAACTAAAACTTATATAGTTGTCATGTCCTGAATTTTTAAAACATAAAATATATATATAAACATGAAATTTTTTTTTTTAATATAAATATTTTCGTTTATAAACCAAAACTATATTCAATTTAAATTTCTAATTATATTTTATGATAATTTAAATTAAAACTAACTAATTTTTGAAAGTAAATTTTAAAAAATTCTAAAAAAATTTTAAAAAGATTTTGTTAGAACATTAAAAAGATTCTAAGAAGATTCTAAGAAGATTTTTAAAAATATTTTTTTAATATATTTTATTATATTTTAAAAGATCTAATAATGAACTTATGTAAAATATGATATTTTTTAGGAATGGTCCAAACTAAAAAAATCACACATGAAAAGAAGTCATGACTTCTGTCTTAATATATAAGATTATATTTTATGATAATTTAAATTAAAACTAACTAATTTTTGAATGTAAATTTAAAAAGATTCTAAGAAGATTTTAAAAAGATTTTGTTAGAACATTAAAAAGATTCTAAGAAAATTCTAAGAAGATTTTTAAAAAGATTTTGTTAATATATTTTATTATATATTAAAAGATATAATAATGAAATTATGTAAAATATGATATTTTTTAGAAATGGTCCAAATAAAAAAAATCACACATGAAAAGAATTCATGACTTCTGTTTTAATATATAAGATTACAGTTATTTGAATACAATTGTAATTTTGTAACGTTCTAATTGTCAACAACTAATATTTTTCACGTGCTCATTCGTTTGTGAGTTTCATTATGTTTCACAGGTGATATGTTAATTTTTTTGGAAGTTCCAAAGATTTATATACTAACCCTAAAACTTCACATGACCTTTCCTTAATTTTTTTTTATCTTATTCACACGATATTAAAAAACATTTGGTGATAAAACTTTAGAAAATGTTTGAATTTAAGTAGTAGAAAAATTAGTGACCTATCGAAAAATAGTTCATAATACAAAACATACAAAAATTATTATAAAATAATTGCATATTCAGCAAACAAATATTTCAAACTTTAAAAAAATTAACATACCACCAGTGGCATAGAATAGATTTGTTTTATACTTTTCCTCTTTTAATTTACTTAAGCTTTGAACAGTGATAAAAAAAGAAGAAAAATATTTAATTTTTTATCTTTCTTAAAAAAAAGTTCACCGTACTAAAAAAAAGTTCACCATTCACGAGAATTAGTTTTACACTTTTACTTTACCAATCATATCCTATAGAGAAGTGAATGTTCTAACGATAAAGCGGCAACACGTGGGGCCGCCTTCAACGACGTAAAGTTCCCCAAATTTTTTGGCTAATCAATAGATTGGTATCGGTCTGCACTCTTCAGTCTTCACCAACCTTAACTCCATTTCTCTCAATATCATACGTCACACTTAACTATTTATCCCTAATTAATCAATTTGTTATCCACTCTTGTGGTCAATATTTTCTTCAAACCACTCCCTTACGTATTCAGAAAATCAACTATTTAATTTTAGGGCTGAGCATTTTATCCATCAATTTGATTTTATTTGTTTGATCAAAATGAATCTAGTGTTTTAGTTAGGGGCACAAGATAAAGTTTGACAAAAAAAAAATTATAATTCGGAGCATTTTTCATTTTTGTTCACCAAAATTAGAAAAAATTAAACATATTATTAAACTGAATTACTTAAGGATAATTAGAAAACAGCCGAGAGTATGTTCGTTAGGTAAACTCTCTGTCCGCCCCTAGGTTTTGATCTGAAAATGCAGATATCCGTAAATATTTGGAGCAAAAAATATTAAAAATCAATATCCGTCAAAAGTATAAAAAAAATTAAAATTATTGATAAAATTAAGAGTCGAATATAGTTTTAAATGTATAATGTAATTATTATTTTAACAAACAATTTATTTATAAAATTACTTATAAAAGTATTAAATTAAGAAAGGAATATAAAATATTTATAAAAACTATAATTTTCTAAAATTTTGTGTCTTTTAAAAATTTAATCAATTTTAAAAATTTATGAAACATTTAGTTTCACTAATATTTAATTTTATTTAATATTATGTAAAATATATATTTTTAAACAATTTGTATTGTTTTTATTAATTTACTTTTACTGAATAAAATGAATGAGATATCCGTAAATACCCTGTAATTTTTCTTTGGATATCCGAAAAACCATATATCCATATTTTTTGAATAAAAACATATCAAAAAATTAAATATACGTAAAATACGAATCAAATTATAAATACTGAAAATTATGATGGCATTCGTACCCACTCCTATTTAGTTTACATCAGTTACACAAATATTTTTTTTTATCTAATGTAGATAGTTTTTTTTCTTTTACCGTTGAAAAATCAAAACCAAAATTCTTTGGCATACTAACATCAAACCACCACAACAACAAAATCATGCCCATTCTCTCTCGCCTCTCTTTATATAAACAACACCCCTAAAAAGTATTCACAATCCATTCTCAACTTCTAAATCACCCTTTACTCTCTCTCTCTGTTCTCTTCTTTTTCTGCTCTCTCCAGCTTATTCCCTGATGGGGGCTCACGAGAAGCGGCGTCGTTTCGAGCCAATATCAAGTTACGAGATTAAGGACCGGTCGAACCAAACCGTTGCCGCTGATCTTGACGGGACCTTACTAATCTCTCGTAGTGCATTTCCTTATTATTTTCTCGTGGCCCTCGAAGCAGGGAGCTTACTCCGAGCCTTGATCTTACTCGCATCCGTACCGTTTGTTTACCTCATGTACCTCTCAATTTCCGAGACTCTAGCCATCAACGTTTTCATCTTTATCACCTTCGCGGGTCTCAAGATCCGAGACGTCGAGCTCGTGGTCCGTTCCGTACTTCCAAGGTTCTACGCCGAGGATGTGAGGCCAGACTCGTGGAGTATCTTCAACACGTTCGGGAAACGTTACATAGTAACAGCGAGTCCACGGATCATGGTCGAACCGTTCGCGAAGACATTCCTAGGTGTCGATAAAGTTCTTGGAACAGAACTCGAGGTTTCCAAATCCGGTCGGGCAACCGGTTTTGTCAGAAGACCCGGTGTTCTTGTCGGTCAACACAAACGCGATGCCGTTTTGAGAGAGTTCGGTGGCGTTGCGTCTAGTTTACCTGATTTGGGGCTTGGCGATAGTAAGACAGACCACGATTTCATGACAATTTGCAAGGTTATTCACGCCATCCTCTCTTCTTTTTCTGTATGATATGTCATTTTCATTTCTTTTTTTTTTTTGAACTAAATTTTCATTTTCATTTCTTTTTATTACTATCTAACTCATTAAATACTATATTCACGACATTATGAGTATAATATGTCGTTGGACGTACGTGCAACTTTTTTGGTGTAGTAGTTATTGTGTTGTCCTGTGATGTTTATTGCTTACTATTCTTCCTAATGATTTTTGGCCAATCATATCATCTATATTTTAAATGTGTAGTAGCACTTTGTGAAAATAAAATTAGATAAATAACCGTAAACAAGTTATTTGTCAACAAATGTATGTTATTTTTCTAGATAACATGTTCTTTTGTTATTTTTCTAGATAACATGTTCTTTTACGCTGACTAATAATATGTGAATGATTAGCTATCTAGACCATGATTAACTCCAGTCTTTTAACTGATGTTGTTATCTTCGGCTAAGAGACGGTTCTTACATTTTCTTAGATTTTAATTAAGAAAAATTAAGAATCGTCTCTTAAATAAGAGATATAAGAACCGTCTCTTAGCCGAAAAGTATAAAAAAGTGTCAAATCATGAATTGAGAATCCTGGCTAAGAGACTGGGGTTAATCATACCCTTAGGATCAATCTATGTCTTAAGTTTTTATTTATAATTTTATATTAAAATTTTAAAGGTGTAAGAAATAAATAAAAAATGATTACAGGATTCCGGTTCAATATACAATCTTCTATTTTGTAAGCTGTAAGAAAAAAATATGATTAAAACTTTTTTTTTTGTTTTTCATGAAATTTTTACTTTTATAGTGGAGATATGAACAGCAATAACTTCTACATACTAAATCCTAGTTGCATCCTAGCAAATTATCTTTTTGTCATGCTAAATTAAATGATATTTCAAAAAGAGAAGTATCATCACCAATTAAATGTTTTTGGAAAATAAAAAGGTTTTTCTTTGTTGCAAATAAAAAGGCTGTAGTCATTACTTATTAACTTTCTTATCTACCTAATGCCCATTTAAGAAAAAACAATTTTTTTTGTTTGAAACCTTTCAAGTGAATTTGGAAACTGTGATAAAAATAATAACTTGGGTTCTTCATATACTAACCATCGTTTTTTGTTTTGTTTTTAATTGTCTTCATGTAAAAGCCTGATAATGTTTTGTTTTGTTATTCTTGACTCTCCTTTCATTTTGTAAACTGCTAATCAATTATCCTAATTAGTTATATAAATTAACACTAAAATTACATAAGTTACGTACCATGTAATCTTGATATATGTTTTCTAGCCACTAATAAATTTGATAGTACGCATGTCTCTCTCGTGACTACTTCGGTGTCGCATCTCCATCTCATATATGATAGGGAAAAAAATGAAAAGTGCATGCTACTAATTACTAGACAATTACGTACGAATCACAACTACTTTTGTGCTTCAATTAATATAACAAAATTTGTGATTACTGACTGCAGGAGGGTTACATGGTGCCACGTACAAAATGCGAACCATTACCAAGAAACAAACTCTTAAGCACCATAATATTCCACGAGGGCAGATTAGTCCAACGTCCAACGCCATTAGTTTCTCTGTTAACTCTCCTTTGGCTTCCCATCGGTTTTCTAGTCTCTCTTATCCGTGTCTACACGAATATTCCACTACCCGAACGCATTGCACG
Source organism: Brassica napus (assembly GCF_020379485.1). Lineage (NCBI taxonomy): Eukaryota > Viridiplantae > Streptophyta > Magnoliopsida > Brassicales > Brassicaceae > Brassica > Brassica napus. Next base: position 4,167,549 of record NC_063438.1, read on the forward strand.
TTATAACTACAAGCTCACAGGGATCAAACTAGTCGTCAACGGCCACCCTCCTCCGCCGCCTAAGCCTGGCCAACCAGGCCACCTATTGGTATGCAACCACCGGACTGTACTCGACCCTGTGGTGACAGCTGTGGTGCTCGGTCGGAAAATCAGCTGCGTAACCTACAGTATCAGTAAATTCTCTGAGCTAATCTCTCCAATCAAAACCGTTGCGTTGACTCGTCAGCGCGATAAAGACGCAGCGAACATCAAGCGTCTCTTGGAGGAAGGCGATCTTGTGATATGTCCCGAGGGAACCACGTGCCGTGAGCCTTTCCTGCTTCGGTTTAGCGCCATGTTCGCCGAGCTCACGGACCGGATCGTCCCTGTGGCTATCAACACCAAACAAAGCATGTTTAATGGTACAACCACACGTGGCTACAAGCTTCTTGATCCTTACTTCGCGTTTATGAATCCCATTCCCACGTTCGAGATCACTTTCCTTAAGCAGCTGCCGGCTGAGCTGACATGTAAAGGAGGCAAGTCGCCGATAGAGGTGGCGAATTACATACAGAGGGTTTTGGCAGGAACCTTAGGGTTTGAGTGCACAAATTTCACAAGAAAGGATAAGTACGCAATGCTAGCTGGCACTGACGGTAGGGTTCCAATGAAGAAGGAGAAGATATAATTATTGATTGGATAAAAGAGAAGATGAAGAAATAATACAAAGATTTGAATATTTTTCTTTTGGCTGGTGGTTAGCTATTACTACTTAAAGGGAAAAGGATAAAGTTTGTTTCTTTTGTCTTCTATGTTTCCAAGATATTTTCTTCGCAAGTTTCTCTTTGTAATATTTCCAAGTTTTACTTTAGTACAATAAGGATTTAAAAGAAAAACAATGCTTGGTCCATTTGCTTGGTCAGTTGGTTGTATACTTGTATATAATATTTGTTAATAGTGTGAACATTATTTTGTTATAAGAATTATAGTGTACACAGGTTTTCTAACTATGACAGTATGTGACATACATTTCGTATATGTAGTATAGCAAAAGTCATAACCACTAAAGATCCAATGTACTGTCGTCATAACCACTGAAGATCAAATGTACCTCTGGATGTCATATCATGTCATAACAATTAACGTTAAAATTAAATCTACTTTTATTTTTATATATAGTATTAGTAGCTAATGTACCCGATCATGATCATATGCAGGAATATGCATCAGTGCATTGAATTCACAAATTAACTACTCATATTAAAGCGACCAAAATAATTCATCTGTTTCACAAAAGAAGATTTGTATTGACTTTTGACAGATGAGAAAGTTGTTGCACCACATGGAAAAACACCATGAAAAGTCTTTGTTAAAACACCTTCAATGGGGGTTTCGCAACATGAGATTCTAAAGTTACATATATATATATATATATATATATTTATGTATATATAAATATTAATATTTAATTATGAGTATCTATAAAATTTATATGTACATACATTTTTTTTGGACAAATATGTATATACATCTATATGTATTTTTAGAAACTTATGTTGAGAAACCCCAGTGAGGTTCCTCTTACACCTTTGAATGTGATGCTCGATTTTTAGTTTACTTTGAAGTTAAATCAATAACATGCTATATATATATATATAAATTGAGATGGAGTTTGGCAGTTGTAGTGTTCTATGGTGGACCAGTTATGACTGTAACTCTTTTGTCTATGAGATCTTTGGCTGGTGAGATATAATTGTGGTAACTATGAAAAACCGAGAAGGGCTGGTATCCCAGTGGTCTCCCTTCTCACAGACGACTGACAGAGGTCGTAGGTTCGACTCTCTGTCGGCCCGGTAGTACTATGATTTTCCAAAAAAAATTTAAACGATTTTCCTGTGGTAAAGGGGTTGCAGCTGTAACTTCCGCCACCCGGGCCCAATTCGCATTGGGAGAGACTATTTACAATGCTTAGGTTCTCGGCAAATAGTTGAAAACACTTTTTTTTACCAAAAAAAAAAAAACTATGAAAAACCCAGACCGGGTAGAAATCTAAGGATTCAAGATCATGATCATAATTGTTTTAGCAAGCCCGTCTTTAGAAATGTGGTTTATGTTTTGACTCTAATAGAAACTCTTATGCCAGATCACAAAACCGGAACTAATGTTTTACACCAGTTTGGTTTCAAATTTAGCGTCAAAACGTATTTGTGAATCTTCTTTCAAGTTCTGTTTAGATGTTTAGATTTATCAAGATCACTTTAACAATTTTTTTAATCATTGCTAACTTTTGGATAAAGAAAAGTAACAACATACCCCAATTTTACAGTTATGTCCATTCTCTAACTTTAGTTTCGGTTTCATGTTAAGTTTAAAACCCAGTCTAAATTGACAAACCTGTCGATTGTGTTCAATGAATTTACGTTGCCAGTACTCTAGCCCATATCATTTACTTGACTGATATCTACCAAGTAGTAATCTATTTAGTCTACCAAGAAAATGCATATCAATTTAAATGACCAATCTAGTTAGGTGCAGATCACTAGCTAGTTCGATATTTGCTTATATCAAGTTGTATGTATGTGCAAGTACATCTAGTTAATCACGGGTTTCATATCCAATATACTAGCAGCATATTCTACTCTCAAGTCGCTATATCTATAAATGGAATAATGAATAGATAATAAAAAACTATGACCATTGTTGGGTCTACTATTGTCATATCATTATGACTCTACCATTAATTTTCATCACGAGGGTATCTACTTAGGCACCCACTTAAATATTTGAACAACCGTTGGGCGTCGATAACAACCTCTCCTTTCTGCGAATATTAACTCCCCAAATTTAAATTTATTTGGAAGTTTTCAACCCAACTGGTTTCAACAAGTTTTCGATCTTGACTTTGATTTATTATCTTTTGATTTTATGGAACAATTTCTGATTCGCGGATGTAGTAGATAATAAGAAATCAAATTTGTAATCAAGGACGCCGAATTGATTTTCCAATTGTTAACTAGATTAATTAGTAATTTAGTATATATCTTGAAAGTCGCAATAGGAGGAATCTGTTTTTGAAACGATATTACATGATTAAGATTTTATTATAGAAAAAGTATGGGTTGAGAGATCTATAATTTTTTAATCACGAAAAAGAAGTAAGATCAGTAGTAGTGATTTCACATGCCGTTAAATTAAAATGTTCAACCCTATATGTGGATGATTTATCTCTTAAACTCTTTTAATAATAGTTGAGACTTGAGATGCTTTTTTTCATCTCGATCTCAGTCACCAAAGAGTCCATGGCATAAAGGAATTTGGTTTCCTGAAGCTACTCCTAAGTACTCGTTCATTACATGGTTTGCAATGCATAACAGATTATCAACCGGAGACCGGATCCTCAGGTGGAACTCTCAATCTGTTTCTACTTGTTGGCTATGTAACTCGGCTGTAGAAACTAAAAAAACTTGTTCTTTGAATGTTTCCAAGAATCATAAAAGACTTGGACAGTCCTGGCTATCAGAATCAATGGACTCTTCTGCAGGGCCGTGCCTGTCTTTTTCTAGGTTAGAAGCATAAAAAAAATTTTGGCCCTTTAGTTTGTTTTAATATAAAAATTTTAACCTAAAATAAGTGATAAAGACAAAAATAATACAAAAAATGGTACTAAGCTGATTCGAATTCATTACCTGGCCATCTTTATCAGCACACTCAACTACTGAACCAATGACGATTTTCAAATAATTGGCCCCAAAATAATATTTAGTCTAACCGCCCCCAAAGCAAATGCTTGATCTGTTTCCTATCAAGCACGGCCCTGCTCCTCTGATTCAAAAGCTGGTGTCGGGGCAGCATGAGAGATCCTTGAGCTTTTTGTTCAGATAAGCAGTGGCCTATGTTATATGGTTTGAGAGGAATGCTCGTCGAGTTGGGGAGCCTCCAAAGCCCTCTAATCTGATGATCCTCTATCTGGATAAGTTGGTTCGAAACAGAATTTCATCTTTGAAAAGAACAGTGGGGAGTAAGCACGAGAAGGCCATGACAATCTAGTTTGGGAGGAGATGAACTTCGGTTTCTTTCAAATTCCATTCTAAAATTCAAAAAATTTGTTCCTTTTGTAAATAAAAAATAGCATTAGTTTGTACAAAAGTTTTTGAAGTGAATAAATTTAAAATTCTTTCAAAAGAAAAAAAAAAGACACTTGAGATGCATACGAAACTAATCATCTTGCACTGAACCATATTTCAACATGAGATCACGCTGAAAATTGTGGTAACCTAGGCTTTCAACATTGGGTCTAATCTGGGCTAAGGCCCATTAAGAAAAACTATTTGATCGACAAGACTAAATCATACACGAGGGAGTCAACTTGAATCAGAGCGATTCAGCGTCGTTCTTTTTACCGGCGCTTCTGTGCTCCTTCTCTGTCCTTCAATGGATGTTGATCTTGTCGTCGTAGACCAGTAGACCACGAGAGAAGAGTCAACAGAGATTTTTCTGCGTCAAGGCTCTTACTATACTTCCTTGGTTTTTATGCTTCTCGTGCATGCAGAGGAGATCATGCTTGAGGTACACGTTTGAGTTCGAGTGATCCAATGATATCCAGATATTTAGGGTTCCATTGGTGAGAGACGAGAAAGATGTCCTATTCTTTCTCAAGAAAGAGTTGTAAACTTTGTTTTATTTTTCCTTTTTATAATTATTGATTTTTTTTTGTTTGGCCATCAAGTATGTTTTGGTTATAGCTTTATATGAACTGGCAGATAAAAGCCTTATTCTACTACAATAATGTATCTTCATATTTTTGAATAATAAATAACATAATCAATAAAACCAGCCTTGTGGATTGTTATGACTCCCACTAGTTTAATCAGATGATAATAAACAATGTTTAAGCCCGTCTCTTAAAATTATAAAACAGATCAGCACGTCTTTGCCTCCATTAGCCTTCTGTTGTTAGTCATTGATCTTGTTTCCATGAGAAGTTAGCTGATGTAGTACTAATGGCGTCTTTTCTACGAGTTATTGGTAAGTTGATATGTTCTTTTTTGTGATCTTGTTTGACAATGGAGTAACACATTCAAACATTCACACAAGATTCTATATTAATCATTTATCATTTATAGTCAAACTATGTTCATCATGTTGGTTTCGATACTCGATGCCTTTTAACAAAATCCTTGTATATGTTGGTTTATTGATTTTGTTTTTCCACCATTCAGTTCTATCATGGGCTTTTACTGTTGCGTGGTTTACCCTCTGGATGCTAATGATATACTTGACAAAGGAGATGAAGCTCAAGTTCACGGATGCAGCTGCAATAGTCAATGTGTTTGCTGGTGTATCAGCTGTTGCTCATCTTGGCATGCAGTTCTTAGTTGATGCATTTATTGGTCACTTTTGGATGCTCTGCCTCTCTACCTTAGCATTCAGTTTTGTAAGAATTTAAACCTTCTTTTAAGACCAGATCAGGGTAAATCCGGATGTTTTTATCCCCAAATTTTAAATATCTATTATACATTGTTGCATGACCTCCAAATTGTCAAAAATAAAATTTTATTAAAATTAACCTAAAAATGTTTATGACCCCATAAATTTCAGATCCAATCATACCTCCTCTTTAAAACCAATAGCTTTGTTTAATAGTTTTGCTCTTATGCTCTTTGGTGTTTAGGGTTTCGGGTTCTTGGCAATATCAGCATCACCAATACTCTCTGGTGGAGCACAAAAGGGGCTATTCTACGTTGCCCTAACGGTCATATCCGTTGGTATATTTGGACGGTCAATCTCGTTGGGAGTTTTCACAGAGGACCAACTAGAAGACAGTGGGAACAATGGGAATCCAGCCATGCTCACCAGCTTTGTCATTGGAAACGTTGGGAACTTTGTATTCCCTTTACTTGCTTCTACTGCACTTCCTCAGATAAGTCCGTGGTTTGTAAGATTCGCGGTCCCTGCTGGCTGCGAGGTCTTAGCAATGCTGATCTTTCTCTCTGGTGCTTGTTCATACAAACGGGAAGGACCTAGTGGGAGTCCTTTGACAACAGTGTTCCGGGTCTTTGCGGCTTCTGCTTCCAAAATGTCTAGTGGATATCAAAACAACTCAAACCAGCTTTATGAAGATACCGAGTGTGATCTTGATATGAAGTCCCACACAAGTAGCTTGAGGTTTAATATTTAAATACTTAGCTCTTGTGTTGTTTATGTGTATAGTTCTTGATTCTTGGTTTGTCAAACTCAGGTGCTTGGACAGAGCTGCGATGATACTCCAAACCGAGCCCTTGGAACAGCAGAGGGGAAACAGATGGAGACTTTGTAGGGTTACAGAAGTGGAGCAAACCAAAAGCGTGATACGCACGTTTCCTTTGTTCACGACATCTCTTATCTCCGGGATCGTTTTCTCTCTTGGTAACACTTTCTTCCTCGAACAAGCAAACCATTTGGACTCCAAGTTCGGATCATGGAACCTCCCTCTCCCACTCCTCTTACTCTTTAGCGAGGCTGCAAGGCTAGGATCTCGAGAACTATGCGTCATGGCAGCAAAACGTAACGCCCAAGCACCAAAACAAACCAAAACGCCATATGGTATACCAGTCTCCATCATCCTATCGGTATTCTGCTGCGCCATTGCGGCACATGTTGAGTCCAAGAGGCTCAAAGTGGTTAGAACTCAAGAGACCGTCTCCATGAGTGTTTTCTGGCTGCTTCCACAGTACGTTCTTCTCGGTTCAATTACAGGGATCTATGAAAATAGCTTTGCGCTTTACCTAGAAGAAACAGTCCCTGAAGAGTTGAGTCAATACATGGTTTTGTTTAACGTGGGTGTGTGTGGGGTTGGGATCATGAGCAATATTTCTCTTGTTAGTGTGGTGGGTAGAGTAAGTGGAGGCAAATGGTTTCAAGACACAATAGACAAGAGCCGGTTGGATAATTATTATTGGGTGCTATCAGCTTTGAGCATGTTCAACCTCTTGTTGTATTTCTCTGTAACTAATAGGTACACAAAGTGCTACAAGAAGGATGGGGGAGCACAAGAAATGATCGATAGGTGATAGATTTTTGTGTGATTCTGATTTTCATTTGTATGTCCTGATAGGCCTTAGATGAGGTGACTATGTTGTGGCTTTGTAAAAACAAACGGCAAGCTATGTTGTTCATTCTTGTGTAAAGTAAACGGCATGATGTGTTAATAGTTGACAAGTGATCGGATGCAGGATCATATTTAGATGAGGGCATATCATTTTGTTTCATTATATTATAGTTATAGGGTTAGGGTGCATTTGTTAAACTATAAGCAATTACTGAAGAAAATTCAAAATTAGATGGGGGCGCATGCCCCCGTACCTCATCACCTCCGTCCGCCACTGAGTGATCACATGCCTTATGTCTTCTTGATTTGAGGTGTCATCACTATGAAATATCCAAAAGAATCAGAAGTTCTCAAGACCATATTCTATGCCACACCAGTCATATCTTCATACCATGTTCTCAACCAGTCTCTTGTCTCTAGTAAGAATACAAACAATACTGAATAGGCATAACTAAACCTCTTGGGCACATAGATAAACGTGCTAACATTGTTGGTTTATCTACGAGTGTGACAAGACTAACTTCAGAATTAATCTAATAAACCCTCAATGACTTTTAAGAAACAAAATAAAGTAGGTTATTGCTTTACATGTGGAAAATCAAATCAAATCTAACATTATGGAAGTGAGATTACAAATATAATTAGGAATCAACTGTCTTGCTTCATAGTCAAATTTTCAATCATATATGAATACTTATTGCTCCCGAACGCATCAAAATGGAACCCACCAAACATCAATTAAAGAACAAATTCACCAATAATTTGAAAATTTCCTGATGTTTAAAAAGTAATTAAACTGCATCAATCTTTCTGTTTGTTACACATTAGGTTTCTAATAGCGATATATTGGTCGTTGAATATGCACAATAATTTATTACTAGGATTTCCACGATGGGATAGAGAGTAATGTAAAGAAATATACGCATTCCTAATTAATTATTAGTTGGAAGTTTATAGTGTTGAGTGTTGACAGATACCTGATCACAAAAAAAATAAACGGATATAATCAGTTCAAAAACTATGTATAGCAAAAAAAGTAAATATCATATTGAAATATATGTACTAGAATTCCAAAATGAATTTAAAATAAAATATAGAAGGCATGTACTAATCCACTCTACTGCCTACTATACGTTAAAAAGTCTTATGATAATTCATAATTCACATTAAGTCCCATGATAAAACTATAAAATTGGCAACTTGTGTGGAACAAAAGCATATTAATCATTATTGCTTTTTCTTTAGGCTAGCTATAGATTCTCATTCTCTTGTCAACTTCGAACTTAGAAAGTCATTTTGAATAAAATAATTGGGTAAACAGATTAATTAAAAACCAACACAAAGCCATGTTTCGAGTAGAGATTTGTCAACACAACAAGTAAAATTTCTTAGATTAAATAATGTAAAACCCACTTTACATATATACTTTTTAGCTTCATATTCCTAAATATAATTGGTTCCAAACTATCGCACCCATTTGAAACTGTGTTTTATCTCGTTGAAAAATACATGCTTTCCAAAAATAATAATTAGATTACATGATGATAAATTTTGTCCTGCAGAAATATATTGTGTTACGAGCTTAACATTGGTTGATTTATTCTCTTTAGGCTTATATGTATGCATTCTATCTAATTTTAGTATCTGTTGTTAAGTTACATGTGATTTCAATATAAAATTAATTGGTGATAAAAAAATTGATTTATCTATATTTAGGATCTTTTCAACTTCCGATGTGAAACATTTGTCTTTAATACGTCCCTCGAAATGATGGTTCTTTGAGTATCAGTGCGTCTATTTTGGACTGGATCAATAATGTATCGGATTGAGTTTGTTCGATCGAACTCTGATATCATATTAAATTAAATAGACTTTTAACATAAAACTAATTGATGATAAGAAGAGTGACTCATTTGTTTTATATATATTATTTAGAATCCCGTCGAAAATGACGTAGAACATTTGACCCTATACCAATATTACCTTCACAAGGAGACTTTAATTAGCCGCTAACTTTAATCTAGCACAGTTTGTTAATTGCAAAATATCTAATAAAACACAACAACTATAATTATTTATTAATGAAAAAAAAATCATCAATAAGGGACAAAGATTGTAAAGTTTACATGACACAACAAAGAAAATTGTAATAAGCAATTTGATCTCACAAGAGTTCCAAATCACACAGACACGATTACACGGAAGGCAAAGCTGATCACTCAGCAATAAAAATAACCAAAACCTAGTTAATTTGATGAAATGTTCGTTGAATCAACCACACAAATAAACAACAAATATCTCGAAAAGAAAAATAAGAGGAGCTATCTTTTTAGTATATGCACGCGAATCAACAAAAACAAAAAGAGTAAAAAATTATTAAGATTATTATTAACTCTTAACCTCTCCGAGATCTTCACCTTGTGCTACATTTGGAGATACGCATTGTACGATTCAAACTGCGATGCGTTAAGAAAACTTTGCTCCTGCAGTTTTGCCATGTATGGCGTCGACGACATTCCAAGGAGCGTTTCTTGAAACGCGTTTTGATTGTAAAACGCAGCTGCTGTTTCATCGTATATCGTTTGACCTTCCCACTGATCCGACGCATCCTGCTGGCTTCCTCCTAGTGACGGTGGTGAGCATGGTGCATTTGCGGTATCGGCGGCTGCCGCATTAAGAGTGTCTGGGATGTTGACGGTGGTGATATCATGTATGCTTGATCGGCGTTTGTCTTTGCCGCCGTTGACTTGCCTTATAAAATACTTCTGAGCGTGACTGGCGACTTGTGTCGGCGTCCGTGTGGTCACGAAGTTTCGAGCTATGTTTCTCCAATCGCCTTTTCCATACTTCTTCAGACCCATCAGAAATTGTCTGCGTATTCATTACATCGCACCGATGTTAACACATGATACCATTCTTTTTTTTTTAATACTGCATAACACATTACAGTATCATATGATCTCTAACATAATACCACTCCAAGCATAGATATCAATGGTTAATGCGCCATTAATATGTATGATGCAATGTGTGTGAGTGTATAATACAATTTTAACCGCACCAAGATCCAACTAAATCATTTCACATATTAAATGCATACAAGAAAGAAGCAAGATTTCATCTGCTCTGTATATAGTTTTTACCCATGGATTCATAATCTCAAAACATGAAAAAATGTTCAAAAATTAAATTTGTAATATAAATGTCGTTTAAATTCATTAAAAATTGGTTTGAAAAGTCATACTATAGATGTAAAAAGATGTTATTTTGTAATCTATTTAAATTCAAAGTCATGTCCTAAAAGTCGTTCTAGAGTTTATAAAAACAAAAGTAACACTTAAATAACTACTTTGTAAAAGTAAAACTAATGGAATCTAAACATGCATCTACTATGTAATGGACGTGTATGCCTGTCTCTCTGTCTCTAAACCAATACGTAAAGACGCATTTTGTGTGTTGGTGGATGACTGTATTGTCTTGATTAACTATAGAATAAAAATAATTATATGTTATAATGCGTATCTTTATACGTATATACATAAACACGTTTCCAAGAAAAAAAACGGACGTATGTGCATAGTCCAAATCTAGAGAGAAAAGCATTGACGTATTGTGTACCTGTGTTCTTCTTCTGTCCATGGAACACCTTTCTTCCTTTCATGCTCCGCTGCTCTCGCGGCGGATCCTCTCTTTCCTCCGGCGGCGGCGAAGTAATACCCGTTCATGTTAAATCCATTGCTTCCAGCGTCGTAGCCTCCCCAATCTAGCGTGAATGAATCAGAGGCGTAACCAGGGATCGGGATAAGACCAGCTTCGATGTCGCTGACATCTTCCTCTAGCTCTCTGTACTGTTTGATCACATCTCCGACTGTTTTGCCGGGGAGCATAGCGGCGACTTTGAACCATCTGTCGGGAGTGTCTTTGTCGTAAAAGGCTAAAGCGTTTTCGAACTTCTTGTTTTCTTCAGCTGTCCACTTGGTTGCTGTGTTCTCTTGGAACAACCAGTTTGATGTCTCTAAGTATGTTGCTGGTGACATAACTTCGAGTCCTCTGCTCATCTTCTTTTTCTTTTTCAACGGCTCTTGATTGAAATTTAAAGAACAAAGAACAGAGATTTTGATTGTGTATCAATGGTGGAACTCAGAGAGAAGGAGAGAGAGAGAGAGTTGGGGACTTTGATCTATGAAGATGGCATTTTTTTCAAAAGGAATCTGAAAGAGAAAGAGAGATGTGATAAGCATCTAATAAGATAAGAGAATCTAAAGGAGAACAAGAATAGATGCTTTTTCCAGACTCTAAGGACAAGAAGAAGAAAAAGATTCTGTTTATGAGTGTTGTTGTCTGAACGATAAACACCTTTTACCAAAATCAGTTTCTTATTGGTAGATCCGAATCCAGAGAAGAAAAATAAATGAAGAAAAACAGAGGATCTCACATGAGGGCAATGGAGAAACTCAGGTGGGTTGAGAACATTAAAGCTTAGAAAGTGAACAAAACTGTTGTTCTTTCTCCCAAACTCGCAAGTTGAGAAGGGAAGAGAGAGAGAGAGAAGAGAGATGTACGAAACAGGAATGATCTGAGAGTGAGAGGTGAGTTAAAAAGCTGTTGAGCTGTGATTGTCTATGGCTATTTCCCATACAAAGTTTTCTGAGCCTTTTTAATTATTATATTTATATCAAGATCTACTAGTTTTTGCAACTTTTTTTAATTGCTTGACTACCTAATGGAGTACTAAACGTTCTTGGGATAAAAAATAATTCTATTTACAGGAAAAATATTTTAGCAATTTTCATTATTATGATAAAATAACTTAGTTAGAATAGTTTGAAGTTACTTAAACTAAAACTATAGCTAATGGCAATGCTCTAGGATAAATGTATTTCTCAAACATGCGTGTAAACTGTAACAAATGAAAGTTTGATGAAATTCTTTTTTTTTTTGGAATATTTAACACAAATAGATATGAATTTTATGATGCACAAGTCGTATATAAAACGATGTTACCGTTGATGTATAAATCATGAAATAGAAACATTTTATGTAATCTTCTTTGGTAAGTATTCCACATCAACATTGTATTACCTATTAGTATAATTCAATTAGCAAAAAGAAAAAAAAAATAGTACAATTCAATTGAAATTAAAAAGGTATCACTTCAAAATGAGTTTTTTTTGTCGTCAAAATTACAGATTCAACTAAAACTTTGCGAAGTAAACATGTAATTTTGTGTATGTGTGAACGACGAAAACAATTGTTGTCGAACTTTACATGCCGTACTGTCTGTCTTTGTATTTTGCGTTGGGGATACATGTAAGTGTTATGAGTAATTGAATTTCTCCTTGTTTGATATCTTCCAAATATGTTGTAAAAGGATTTCAAAATGAGATATGATATCCAACATTCTTCTTAATATCTATTTTCAGAGTACTTTTGTATAGTTTGTAATAGGCCTTCACATAAATATAGGTAAAAGACATGTGTCTTCCTTTGACAAAAAAAAAAGACATTTGTCTTCTTCCAATATGTGGCTCACACGTGTACAGATCTCATTTGTTCTCAAGAAGCTTTTTATTTATTTATTAGTATGCTTTCAGGACCGTTGATTAATACATTTCTAATCCTATTGGTTAAGCATTTGTTTTTTTGGATAAAAATAATAATATGACTCACATAATTGGGAGATATATTTTGCGGCTTAGATGTTGCCTAATTATAGGCCAAATAGAAGAACCAATCACAGACTCAGACGAGACACACAAACGAGGAGCAACCTTCATTGGCTAGCAAGATTTCAGGTCGGTTAAAAAGTAAGTATTTAAGTAGTTTTCCATAGTGTTGACATTGAACCTTTTGGGCACATGTGAGTTGTTTGATTGTATATATATTGAGGTGCCTTATTTTATTTTTCTGTTTCATAATTTCGTAACAATATATTTCTGGACCACAGTTATGATAACATAGAAAATTGAAGAATGTGGTTAAGTGTATATTTTGAAATTAGGATGCTAGGGAACAGGAAAACAGCATTATTCTACTACAAACTATGCTTGTATACAAAGATAGACACACAAGTTTAGTCTCGATCCAAAATACTTAAACAAACTATATAAAGCTTACAAAAACTTACACCAATTGGCATAAAAAAGCGAATTACTAATATAATCCTGCTAATAAAGTAATAATGAAAACGTAGTGGTCATTGTTTATTAGTCAATATAGAAAATCTATTTCTTGATGCTTTTATATTAGCCATTTTAAAATTTATATGATGGTTATATAGTTTAGACATTACCATGAGTTTTACTATGAAATCTTTTGGTTAAATAACTAATTACATAAGAAATGGTAATAATTTCTTATGGTCTACTATATGCCAGACTATATCTTGGAGAACTATCAGCGAAGATATTTTATTATACGATGATGAGTGCTTAAGTTATGGGTTTAACCACAACCAATTTTTTTCTAACACCAAGGAAGTAATCAAATCGAATAATAAATGTTTAGAGGGTGTTATTCAATCACCTATTTTAGTATAGTTTAAATCTAAACACAATCTACTGTTATTCGAATGATGCTTTTAAATTCTATTTTAAAATCTAGTGATATTCAATAAATGATTTGAATTCATCTTTTAAAATTTAATATCATTCAACTTTTAAAGATTTTTAAATTCTTTATATTTTCAATCGATTTTAAATTATCTCTGGTAGAGTCTCATGAATAATGAGTGAACTCAAAATCCAAGGCATACTACAGAGATTTTAGACAACTTAAACTATTTTAAAATTTTAAAATTTGATGGATTGCAAAACATTAATAACATTTGTAATCACTGATTGAATAACACCCACTTTAGTGTTATAACTGCGTGCCTAAAGGTAACAAACTCGTCATAATGGAGTTTAGCGAGAGATCGAACCTTAATTTATTAACGTTGGATAGTCATGATGATATTCTAACATCTAAAAAATTCTAAATGAAGGTTTATCAATTACGGTCTATGAGATAAAAATAATCCCAATTTATTAGAAGATTGACTTAAGAAATCAAATTAGGTTTTAACAATTTATTAATTTGTTCAAATTTACAAAAAAACTTTGTCGCAGTTTGAATACGAGTTTTATCAGAATTTGAGATTACATATGATTTTACTGTGGTTTGTGTTTTTTGTTTGTTTTTGTTTCTTAAGATGGCATAATTAAAGGATTTATATGGAAAAAAAACGTTATGTCAAAACCTTGGGGTCACTCGAGTAGCCCTAGCATAGAGGACTGAGGACACAAGTCACACAATAAAATTTTGATAAGACACACTCAGATTTGATAGCATAAAGGCTTGTGAGAGAGGGTGGGGGGGGGGGGGGGGGGGGGGGAGGACACTTTCATATAGTAAGGGCATCTCCAACCCCACTCCATATTTTACTCCAAAATTGAGAAAATGGAGTGTAAAATGGAGTAATGAACAAAAAATAAAAAGATTACTCCATTTATAGAGTAATGCTTTTATTTTTTGTTCATCACTCCATTTCCCACTCCATTTTCTCAATTTTGGAGTAAAATATGGAGTGGGGTTGGAGATGCTCTAAGAATAAAACAGAGATATATACGAACATCTCCAGAAATATTTTAGAACTAATGAATTGAAAAGAACAAATAAAACAGAAAAGAGCTTTTATTGCACATGTATTTTTCAATTTTCATTAAATAAAATATTAACGTTTTGATTGTAAAGAATTTAAGAAGAGTTTTCAGCAGTCGGATATTCTAATATTTTTTTGTTTAATTTTTTTTTTGATATTGAGTTGTGAGATTTATATTGATATTTTTAAGGTTTGTAATTATTCATTTCGAATGATTAATATAAAGAATTTTCTGACAAAAATGTATTCTTCTCATTTTATCCTATTTTAGTTTACCTTTTACTACTTCATCCAAATACAAATATTTATTTATAGTTTATAATATTTATGCATTATTTGAGACACTTAGAAGTGCAATGATATACATATATATATATATATGTAAATTATATATATATATATATATACTGAAATTTTCATTGACCCTGCAATTGTAACTCATAGTATCATGGGACAACACATGCTTTTCTGTGTCACTAATTAATTTCTTATAACAAATAACCAGTCGCGAATTATATTATACTATATAAATGGGTTAGGTAGCTTAAGTGACCACGCCATAACAGACACAATAATTATCAAAAGGTGTTTTTTATTAATCTAATCCATTAAAATTGAGTCATATTTTTATCTACTGTTAACAAGTCATACTAAAATCATTTAAAAAAATTACTTAATATGACATATTTCATTATTTACATTAATAATAAAACAAATATAAATATCAATTTATTTTTAAGTATAACAAATTCTGTTGAGAAATAATGTAACAAAATCCTACCAACCTTCTAAATATTTTTATAAAATAACACATAATTAATTTCGTAAATACTAATATAACTTTATAATTCAATGTTAATTAAACATTTATTATAAAACAAGAAAATAAAATTCTATACTATTTTTATATACTTTTTAATTATATTATGTATTATATTAAAATAGAAGTACTATATGAATTAAATATGAGTAAATTTATCTATTTTATTTTTAAAATAGTTTCATTTAAATAAATTATCACTCATCATTCAAATGTGTTAAAATTCGTAAACTATATTATATTTTTTTTTTTTTTTTGACAGCAACTATATTATATTTTTTAGAAAAAAAAAAAAAAAAAAAATTAAAACATTATTTTGATTAACATAGGTTAAACTTTTGTATCTACAACGATATATTATTTTAGTTTTTATTTTGAAACTCTCAACAATATATTGTTTAAAAAAATTAATATACAAAAATATAATAATTTATAACTAACCTTTAGTTCATATACTATTTAAAAATATGTTATTAGAAAACTAATAATTCATTCAAAATATTAATGACAAATCAAAATTTAATTATAATTTTAATATTTATATTAATTATAAAAATATTCTGAGAGATATATAAAAATCTTACCGAAATTAAAATTATTTATATAAAATAATGTATTAATTTAGTAACAAATGTTTTTTTGAAAACCATATAATCTCCCACCTCAAATATAGTTGTGTAATTTTCCAAACAATTTTGACAAAATATAAAAATTTAAAAATAAGTATGCAAACTTAAAATTATAATGTTTTAAATTTTTCAAAAGGAATAATCATAGATAATAAAGAATAACTTCTTGAAATGTAACACGAAAAAACAAACTTTGTTATAAAAATTAAAGTAATCTAATATTTTGAAGCCTTAATTTAATAACAAAAAAAAAGAAAACTGAATATTATAACATCCAAAAAATATTCTATATCAATAAAATTTACTAAAATAATATGATGGATGCTACCATATATACAATTTACTAAAATAATAGGTTTATGTTCACAATATATAACACTAAAATTAAAATTACATACTTAAAATATTTATAATAAATCAAAAGTATACATTCATAAAATGAAAAATATCCGTACGTATGTGCGGGTCAAAATCTAGTTAGTAGTTAATTAGCGGTATATAGTAGTTGAGGATTCAACGTATTAGTCGAAAATTTGATATACGTTTTATGTTGGAGTTTGTATACTTTTTCTGTGAGAAAAATATGTTTGACTACAAAGTACAAACTTATGTTTTGGTATATATGATCGTACATGCCTATTTACTAAAATAAAATAAATATTATTGTTCAATACAACGTAGACTTCAAAATAATTTCGTCCGTTATGTAATATATATATCCTCTAATGCTAATAAGATCACATCAATGGTTTTTAGTCTAGAAGTTTCATGCAAATTCGATATCATCTAGAGAGGCCAGCAGGGATGAAGTAATTAAGATAACTCTATGTACATATAAACATACGTTAAAAGGAAGGAAAAGGAATCCCAAGTTAGACTTCTAACTTTTCGAATTATGGCAAACTGGACTCAGATTCATGTTTTTATTTTTCTTTAACTTTTCGAATTATGGCAAATTGGACTCAGATTCATGTTTTTTTTCTCACTTTACCATTCATGCGAATGGACCGACGATAAGCAAGCAATGAGCTTTCCTTCACAATATATTTAATTTTAATAAGAAGCGCCAGAGGTTTTCGATAAAAAAACATCATTAAATTAGATAATAATTTGATGTTCTCCACATCTACAACTCTTTATATCAGAGTTGTTTAAGTAAAATGTCAGAGTTGTTTGTCCACCACTCACACCCAACACACGATTATATATTTTTTAAATATTAACAGGGCAATAAAATATTCAGTAAAGTTATTATACGTTGGTTTTTAAATAGGAGTGGTGCTAGACAATGACTGGTTTTGTTATGAATATTATTATCGTAGAGTTTCCTCAAAGGGAAAGCATCTCTTATTTCCGAATGAGGACACTTTTCTCCCGAATAATTTATTTTGCTTTGATAAATTTAGCGATGCAGGCAAGTAAATGTACACTATAACTATACTTTTAATTCTATCTTTAATACAGATCTCCGAGCTTTCTAGCTAGGTTTCTTTCCTGTATTTTGGTGGTATGATTCCAGTTATAATATATTTCTTAATGGTTTAGCTCATCCTCTTGTCACCATTGCGATGATATTTGACTGTATTGATTAGGGCATTTCTATTCCTACTTTATTTTTTCTTATAAAATAGAATAAAAGTGAATATAAAATAAGAAATGCTCCAATCCAACTCTATTTTTTGTTTGTTCATCACTCCATTATGAAGTGGAAAATGGAGTAGGGTTGAAGCAATTTTACTCTATTTTTACTTTTATTCTATTTTGAAGGAAAAAATGGAGTTTTACATTGAAGATGCTCTTAGTACAACTGTAGATCATATAAAATGAAAACCCTATAAATCTTACGCAAGAAAATAAAAAATTGTCCCTACACTTTTTATTTGATTAATATATTCTTTGGTTTTACGGATTTTATATATTCCAGAAAATGATGATAATTTAATCAACAATAGTTGTACTTTAGTTATAATTTTATTTTTAATAAATGAAATGTGATGAGTCGTCAGAAAAAAAAAGAATGAAATGTGATGAAACACAAAAAATATTTTTACACTTTTCATGTTAAACTCTGGAAGCTTAAGTTTTTGTTTTCTGTAATTAGCAACATTAACTTATTCAGTCTCTCATGATTTCACTATACATAAAAAATGGACAATAAACATATATAAGCTAATTAATAATAAAATAAAAGATTAATATAAGACCATATATATATGTAATCTGAAAATATTCTATTAATTTGAAAATGTTGGTAGACAAATACGTATTTATTTACTACATAATAACAATATATTATTAAAATCATCTTTTAACATTACGTAATATAGAATTCGGATATGGTCATGAAATTATTATTTTTTAAAGTTGGTTGTATTTGTGACAGCAAAACAATTGAGGTACGTTTCGTAATTGTATAAAGTATTAGAAATAATTAAATGATGGGCAACAAAAAGAACGACACGAAGTTGGGAGTAAATAGGGAGCACTGGCGCATAGTTTGACCCACCGGAGCGACAACAGAAGAGTGCGAGCGTGCCAGTAAGGCTTCCACTCATAATGCGCTCCACACGCTTTTGTACATTAGTGGCTTTGCACAAATCATTTGATATCTTTAATAAATTTATTACTTCTAGTTATATATAAAAATATTTCATAGACTTTTATTATAAGTTGGAACCCATACTTTACGTTATAAATTTATGAATTTTGGAGGTGCCAAGAAAATGACAGGGCTCTGATAGTTTTGTTGTCAATGGGAATTTATATTTCGTTTGAACTTTTTGCTGTAGTATATATATCTCTGGAAAACCATAGAGAAACTATATAATTTCAGGAAATACAAATCAGTCATACCGACATGCCGTTTTTTGAAATTTCCAACAGTGAAATGAAAAGATAAATTCTACAGAAGTCCGTCTATGTCCTAGTCTTTACCAACAAAACAATAACCATTGAATTATATTATCATTTGTTTAAATTTAAGATTATGATTAAAAATAAAATACATTTTCTTCATGTAGAATATATATGAATGTATGTATGTATGTTATATTTCACTGAATGTTACAATAAAATATTTCTCATTCTCAATATAGTCTTGTTTAAGTCTATATATATTCTTTAGCCAAAGAAATATTCTTGATGTGCTCATTTTGGAATTCTCCGAGAGAACTTTTGAGCTATGGCAACAAAATTATTTATAAAATTTTATTGACTTTTTGAAACTAAATTTTATTGATTTTAACATATTTAATTAGTATGTGCAGTTTTACTGATCTAAATTGTTATGAAGGTTTTGTCATTTATATATCTTTAATTACATGGTCTCTTTAATCGCTAAAATGATATTTATTCCAACTGAAATTAATCACAAATATAATCAGTTATTATATGCTTGTCTAAGGAGTTTTAAAACTTAGAACTCCCAAATTTTTTTTAAAGATTTAAAAGTAACAGAAAAGAAAAGCTAGCTACCTAACCTAATATGTATATTAAAAACTCCAGTTTCATGGCAGCACAATCGAAAGAGAAAAGTATTTAAGAAATAAACCGAATAATTGAGATGATAAAACGTCGGTTTATAAAGGAGAAATATAGCCGACAAAAATAAATAAATAAACTCGCTTCTCCAAAGAGGGTGGCTCAAAGTCAAGGTCAAAAGCTCATGTGTTTCAAGAGGTCAATTTAGATAACCATATAGTTATGCTAAAACAATTCAAGATAGGCAAATAGTTTTGTTTCTGTTCTTTAATTTATCCCCACCCCTTAATCAATCAATTTATTGTTAATCCTCGTATTATCATGCACTTAACTTTGTCCTAACCCCACATGGCTACGGGCTACCTATGTAATAAAGTTATTTTCTTGATGGGGGAGATATATCTAATATCTAATATTCAATTTGGTGCGAGACTTTTTCCTCAAGGGGTATTAATTTGCACATCTGTGAGCTTTTCAATGTTTTACTAACATATATAACATCAGATTCCAATTTCTTAAACCGATTAAGTTTGTTTGGTCGAAAATTATAAGTGGCGAGAGCATAAACTCATATATTTTCAAGGTCCGGTGATCTAAGGACGAAATAAAAAAGGTAAATGTGTAATAAAATACGTTGTTGATTCATATACCATCTATATAAATTTTGTTTAAAAATAAAGTTGTTGGACCAAAAGAATATAATAAACTCATGGGTCATATAAGAGTTGTGTTGGAGAGAATAATGATATAATAATATAAATGGATGTTGGATATAATGATAAAAAATATTGTTGTAATACAATCTCTTTTCTTTTCCTTCCTCTTTTATTCAAACTTTGCTTGAGCAAAAAAATCGAACCTTTAACTTTGCTCAAAAAATATAATTTGCTAACCAAATCCACGCATTGGTTCACCACTCGCTGGTCTTCTTAAACGTGGCCTTGTTTAGTTGAAGAATCAACACTTGGGAAGATCCTTAGGCGGTGGCAAAATCGACTGATTGGGTCCTTTGCCGTTCTCCACCAAGAAAGCCATCTTTAATCCCCACGTCGTGTGTACCTCCAAGTGACAATGCATGAACCAAACCCCTATACGTTACAAACTATCAATCCATTACTTTTATAATGAGGAGATTATATAATAGTAGTTTCAAAAAAAAAAAAAGATTATATAATAGTATTTGACTTCTTGACATAAGATTTTTATTTGTTTCATTTTTAAAATAACATATGTCCGCAAATCAAGTTATACACTAACATAGCTTGCACAACTGCTATCTGAATTTGGCAAGGGACATATGATGAGTTAGACCTAAACCCATGACTACTACAACTTCTATAAACACTAGATTAGAATCATTTAATTAACTTATTTTTACTTTGAATTTTGTGAACTTACCGGGATTATCCGCTCTGAATCTGATGACAACCCATCCACCAGATGGAACTCCGATTGTGTTCCTCTCAACCGGATCGACCAAATTGAAATTGCTTGGATCTTTCTTGGCGTTGAAGTTACCTAATCCACGACCAACTTCAAAGAAGTTAAAGCCATGTAGATGAATAGGATGGTTCTCTGGGGCTATGACGCCGGTATCCTGGAGAACAAGCTGCACCGTGGCGTTGTAAGGTAGCTTGTAAAGCCTCGTCCCTGTTTCCGTGGCCATGTTCGTGACTGATCCTCCGCTGTAGTTGAAAACATGCGGTGGGTTCTTGGGAAAATCCGTCGTGAAAACGCCGCTAATGTTAAAGTAATGAGCTGGAAGCAAAGCGGTTTTGGGCATAGTGAATGTTACATTGTTGATGCTGGCCACCACACGGCTTCCGTTCCCAGCCTTACAAGTGGGGCACGGGTTTAATCCGAGGCCGACGGTGAAAAATAGGTGGTGGTCGATGGTGGTCGGGACTAGGGCAGGGTACTTCTTAGAGTTGAGACTACGAAGAGAGTTTGTAAAATTGTTGGCGATGGTAGTAGCGTTTTGCGGCGGAGGGAGAGTGAGTGTTGTTGGGGAGGAGGATAGTGTTCCGGAGTAATGGACAGTGGCGGTGGCGGTAACATTGTCCACCGCGATGGGGGAGTCCATGAAGGGAGAAGCGGTTACAAGGTATTTGCCGGCAGATTTTGAGGTGGTTAGGAGGACGTTGGTGGTTTGACCGGGTGCTATAAGGACGGTGTCGGTCTTGAACGGTTTGACGTAGACAGCGTCCACTTCCACCACCGTGAAAAGATGGCCAGCGACTTTAAAAAAGAGCTCTTCATTAAGTGCAGCATTGACTAGTCGTAGCAGATAGGTTTTGCCATTTGTTACTGACAGTTTGTAACCTTCGAGAGCAGAATGAGGGTTTCATAATCAGCTTTTTGGTAACTATTAGGATTACTAAAAAAATTAATAATTGTAACTAAGAAATTAATTACCCTGAGATGGACAATTATTTACGGGGCCAGAGTGTCCGTTGATCATGTGAGCGTCAGAGACATTAGGGGCTAATCCAGACTTAAGCGCCTCGTTAATAACGTTTTCAGTATCTGATTTCCACCATTCAGCTGCCATTATGATGAGCATTAGTTAGCCATGCCAAATTAACATATATTCATTGCCACATTAGATAACCGCATTCAGCTTTATAGGTTTTTAATTAACACGGTGAAGTGCAAGCCACATGAGAATTAGATTCAATATATCCGAACTTTCTAAAATAGAATGATTAAGCTACCTAGAACGATAACTTTCTCGTGGTCGGGTTTGGGGAACGGATAGGGAACACCACGTTTGGGGAGGATAACAATTGCGCCGTGAACCGTGGCTCGGAGCCAGAGGATGTGAGCGTGCCACCAGAGGGTCCCGCGTTGGCCGGTCAAGGTGTAGTTGTATGTGTAGACTTGACCTGGCTGGAGTGGGCACTGGGTGATGTAAGCTGGCCCATCGGCCCATCCTGTTCTCACTTGTCTCACACCGTGCCTGTTCTCGGTCGTCCACAATCACCAATCAATTAACTAATAAACTTACTAATGATGATTCATTTGAAGATTAAGTAGGAGCTTACCAGTGGATGGAGACGTTGTACTTGACGTGATTAACGACTTTGATGAGCAACGTGTCGTCTTCTCGTGCGTAGATTGTGGGACCTGGATATCTACCGTTCACGGTCACGGTTGGCTTGCTTGAGCATAGTCTAGTAATGTTTTTCATCACAACCTGTGTGATTTTCAAACACAAATATAATCAGTAATAATTATATTGCAAAGTTAGGCAAAAGGGAAAAGGGTAAATAAAAGAGAAGCAAACCAATAACTATAATCATTATCTGATTGTAAGTTGTAACCAAAAATAGATAAAAGCATTCACATGTACGTCAAAACATTATATAGCCCTTTTATATAAAATGATTGTCATGTTTAAAAAGGGGAAAACACCTGACGTACATTACTTTGAAATGGTAATGTGTGCTAGTAAAAGGCTCATAAGATATAAACATATATTTACAGAAAATTTAGGTCTAAATATCCTATATGAAGTATAAATTACTTTTTTTTTTACATCAGTACAAATTACATATATATGTTCTAATTATGTGAAGCCATAAACCATATATATCACTACGTAAGCATGTACGAAATATAACTTATGCTTATAAGTTACATTAGTGTGTGTGCATATATATGGACATCTTGCGACTACTTCCTATGTAGCGTAAGAGATCGGCATGGCACGTACACGAACACATAATATGTATGTATATATAATATGTATGTATATATACATCTATGCAAGTGGATAGATATAAACTCACGTTAAATTTGTAATGGCGAACCATGCTCTCCGATGGAGCTGGGAACACAGACAAGAAAGACACAAGAAACAGAAACCAAACCATATGAGACTTCATATCTCTCTCTCTCTCTCTCTCCTCGGTTTCTCTCGTCCTTTCTCTTCTTCTTCTTCTTCTTCTGTGTATTTAATATTCTTGTCTTTGTGTTTGAGATGAGCGACTGGCCAACGCAAGCTTATAAAAGAGAGAGGAGAAAGAGTTTAGAAACGAGAGAAGGAGGCAACGTCGTTTTAGGTGGTAGGTCGACCCAAAATCCAACTCTTTATAGTTAAGATTCCCATTCTTGCCACAACCAATCTCCCTGACCAATCAAAAGAAAATTAATTTTCTTTTCGTACCAAATTAATTGTCAAATCTCGTTTACCATATGCTTTATTTTAAATTTTGATTAATTTCGACAAAACTACATGTATATTACTAATTCGAATTTTATGTTTGAGCTCTTCTGGATTAACATGATTATTTAGCTAATTAACATGCCAATAAAACATATTAATATAATTTTTCTTGGTCTCGATTATGCTCAATTATTTTACCGGGTATGTTTGTACTGTTTTAAGTGTTTTTTTGTACTGTTTTAAGTATTTATCACTTGTACTGTGTGCATAAGTTTGTAATATAACTGTGATCATATTACGTAGTTACGTTAACTTGTCTGCTCAATTCCTCACTAATTTATTTGATTTTTACGGACTCTTATAATTCTGGAGATTTTTTTTTTTTTTTTTGAACACCAAATGCTTATAATTCTGGAGATCATTCCATTGTTTTTGCATAAAAGGATATACGCGTACGTAGATAAACGGTATCACTGTAATCAGCTTGCGCACTGTGTTTATAATATATATAGAGCATCCGTACCAAGTAGTATATGCCGATTTGTCTACAGAATTAGATAGAAGAATGAAAAACCTTAGGTGAACATTCTGGAGTTATTATATATATATATATATATTTGCGACAGATCGATGGACTAATGATACTTACTTATAGTTGACTAATGTTCATCTGAAAATGATAATTAATGGCATTAACGATTCATCAGCATATATGACATATGAATTATGATATTGATTTCCTAGGCTTTATTTGTCTTATATAAGCAAGAGAAAGCTCTTGATCTTTATTTTATATGATCTATAGATAATGTAGACTCATATTGTTGTCAAGAGCGAAATTTCAAAATTGTGAAAAGAGAAAATATAGACTTAATGTCTATAGATTGTGTCATACTTTGGTGAGAAGTACACGTCTGAACTCGAAGTAACATTTTAAACGACTACAACAAAAAATATACACTAATTTCGATAGATGGTCTTATATATAATCCATTTAAAGATCGTACATCTCTGTTCCTTCGAGTATACATAAAACATTTTCTGCTTTTTGCAATTCTGCTTCACACTTTAATTAAGTATTTTTATTTTGTGGCGGTGAGTATTTAAAATGTTATAATAGAGATATATAGTCTAACTCTAAATCAGATAAAAAAACGAAAAAAACTCTTGACCGTGTATTTATTCGATAATTAACATGTGAATGGATTCTCAAATAATCTAATTGCCGGTTCAAGGCAAATACTTGTGTCTTTATAAGAAATGGAAAATAGAAAGAAATTTTTTTTCCATTTCTTATAAAGACGCAAGAAATGGAAAATAGAAAGAAAAAAAAATAAGCTCTTTTAAAAAAAAAAAAGAAAGAAAAAAAATCCCATAAAGTTAGATTGATTTGTTATACTCGAATTTGGATAGTGGTTTCAATATAGTCGCGCATAATATTAAAAATAATGTTAAAAAGTGGCTTAGAAGCTGTGTGAAATGAGGTGGAGATTAGAATGCTTAGAAACTAAGACAGTAAACTAGTTGTGAAATGGCTTTCACGTCGTTGTAAACAATGACCCAACAAAGACAGCCTCTCTCTCTTGCTTGGGTTTGTTTCAAAGCTAAGGTTACATGAGAAATGCGATTCACTTTTGCCGTTTTGCTCATATACAATATTGGACATGTGTGGAATGGAGATAGTAGGAACCTAAGATACGTTCTTATTTTATTACATTTTGTGGTCGAATTACTTATTATTATGTCTTTTTGTCGTACCGGAGATGTTGCAGTTAAGCACTTTGTCCGACTCCGACAGATGACTTGATGAGTTGTCATGGTTAAAACGGGTAAAATGTAAGTATCCTCCAAGTTGAAGTTACTTAATTTGTTATTGTCATTTTCTCAACAATCTTTGAAAGGCCATTGCCGTCCAAACGACAACATAGTAACAATATAAAGTTTAGAAAATATCAATTAGCATCTAATTGATGTCTTATCGCCTTTGACCAAAAAGTGTAGCCACATTGCTTGGTTAACAATTTAAAAAAATAACCGGGATAGATACTTTGTCAGAATCATACTATTTTAATAACCGGAGTAGATATCGGACCAAATTTCAAACTATAATAAAAGTCTTAACTCAAAAAACTCAAAAAACGATATTAATATGAGTTTCTATGGGTTAGGCTCACTCACTAATGCCTCATGGGCATTTGTAAACATTTTTATCTTTTTGCAATTTATATTAAGAATGCCAGTTACAAAAAAAAAAAATGATATTATTTTGAGTGATTTTCATAAATAGACACTTATTGAGTTTTTATTACACGATAGAACACATGTTGCTACTCACACACATTATTGTGGCTAAAGTCCAGTGTATTAGGGATAAATGTCTCACATCGGATATTGGAAAGAATCCTAAGCAATATATAAGATAGATGAGTCACTCCACTTAGCACCAATTGATTTTAGGTTGGAAGCCCATCTAGCTTAACATGGTATCAGAGCTCGATCCATGCAGTCCAATCCGATCCATTATCGATCCAGCCCAAAGTCGGCCAATCGATCCTTGCCCGAACATTCCGAGATTGACGCTCAAAGAGCCATCATCTCGAGGGGGGCGTATTAGGGATAAATGTCCCACA
This sequence comes from Brassica napus, assembly GCF_020379485.1. Classification (NCBI taxonomy): domain Eukaryota; kingdom Viridiplantae; phylum Streptophyta; class Magnoliopsida; order Brassicales; family Brassicaceae; genus Brassica; species Brassica napus. The sequence goes on from NC_063438.1 coordinate 4,193,984, forward strand.
TCGGATATTGGAAGGGATCCTTAGCAATATATAAGGTGGATGGACCACTCCACTTAGCACCAATTGGTTTTAGGTTGGAAGCCCATCTAGCTTAACATGGTATCAGAGTCCGATCCACACAGTCCAATCCGATCCATTATCGATCCAGCCCAAAGTCGGCCCATCGATCCTTGTCCGAGCATTCCGAGATTGACGCTCAAAGAGCCATCATCTCGAGGGGGCGTATTAGGGATAAATGTTCCACATCGGATATTGGAAAGAATCCTAAGCAATATATAAGATAGATGAGTCACTCCACTTAGCACCAATTGATTTTAGGTTGGAAGCCCATCTAGCTTAACACAGTGTACCCCTAATAAAGTGAAACTAGGCGTGGGCATGTTGGTAAAACAACAAGTTGTTCTGGTTACTCTCGTTTGCGGTTTTGAATTTCGAAATCGATGGTACACGATTGGTGGATTTGAAAAGACGTTTCTTTTTAGCGAATTTGCTCGCGTTGGGCCCGTAAAAAAGTGAAACTGTAACTTTTTTTTTTCATCGGTTCTTTATTATTTTTTGCTCCTCGGCGGCAATAGAAACGACGAACAACAGTAGGCGATGACGGCAAAGAGAAAGAGGTCATGCAAAGGCCTGGTTGAAGGTTAGTGAGAAAGTAGTTCCTTGGCTATTTTGTAAAGTTCGGTTGGTTTAGTTTCTGTCTTTAATGTGTTTTTTGAACTTAGGTACGGCGGTGACGGCGAAGAGTAAGAGGTCAGGCAAAGACGTGGTTGAAGGTTAGTGAGGAAGTAGTTCCTTCGCTATTTTGTAAAGTTGGCTTAGTTTCGGTACTTATTGTGTTGCTTGGACTTAGGTACGGCGGCGACTGTTAATGAGAGGCTACCAAGTCGCCTTTTTGCCACCGACCGATACCCAAGCAACAGGAATAACTGTTATTCGTCGCTGGAGTTCCTCCTCCTGGTGAGAGATGTGCTTGAAGGTTCAGTCGAGATGGAAAGGTTGTTGTGCTCCTGCTTCGGGCCTCTCTTCAGGTTACCAGTGCGTAGGTGCGCGTTCTCAGGGAAGTTGGTACATGGGATGCTTTGTAGGCAGTTGGTAACAAAGAAACGGTTCGAGATGTGGCCTGTATTTGGTGGAGGTCCGACAAGGTTTTCGCTGGCGGAGTTTGGCCATGTTACTGGGTTGCCTTGTGGGGAGTTCGAGCCGGGATATGAGGTAGATGATAAAGCGAAGCCTAAAAAAGCAGATTATGTTTTCTGGGACAAGTTGTTTGGAGGAAGGCGTAACTTGACTGTAGATGACCTCGCAGCCATGGTCGCTGGTGAGTCAACTATGTCGCAGGAAAAGAAGTTCAGAATTTGTCTGATCATCATAGTGGATGGGGTGCATAGGATTAGGGTATACATGGGGGAAACTGTGATGGTGTGAGGTAGGATCTTCAGGATCAGGCTTCTGGTTGGTTGGCTGCTCTACAGGTGATGTTTCAGTGTGGATACTGTATGGAGCCGTTTTTGGAACATCTATGCCGGTAATAACCTGTTCCGCATCAGATCCACCGAGATGTTTAGCAATCAAAGGGTCCCAAAAGTCATGGTCATAACCACGTGGTTGCACTTCTTCAAAACCGGGAGGAAGGGGACTGTCGGGACCGCTAACCTCCTCCTCCTCAGCATCTATTTGCCAACTATCGGGGAGGTTGTCGGAGTCTGCTTTGAACATCTCTTCTAGCATCTCGTCGCTACAGAGAACAGTTTCATCAATAAGTGAGAAACGTCGGATCTTGGAAGGAGCTGAGTGAGGGCTGGTGGTTGTGTTAGATGGCTTAGAAGGGCTGGCTCCAAATAAATCATCATCAGGAAAAAGGAAAAATCCAGGGATTTTAGACGCGTAGAAGGCGGGGAAAGTCCGGATGCAGGGGGACGAGGACCGGAATAGCGGTTGAGTAGGGGGGGTTTTGTGATAGGCTGTTTGGGAGTGGTGAATGGGAATAGATTTTCATCAACTTGACTCGTGTTTATGGGTTCCGACTGCTGTTTGAAGGTGACAAACAAGTTCATGTCCCTCTGTAACTCGAAATGCCGGTAGAAGAAACAAACAGAACCATCGTGTGTGAGGATGACGGGTGGGGTTGAGATGCCCGTTGCCAGTTCTTTAGAGTTCGGAGGCCAGTAGCTCAAAGAGGCTTCTTGGCGTGTTTGTTTGTTAGGAAAGAACTCCTTCAAGACATTGTTCTGCAGTTCTAACAACGTCATGGAGGGGCTAAGCGTGACAATCCTCGACATTTGGTGTTTGTCGATGGAGAAGTTCCAGCTACCGTCGCTGGAGATCTCCCATTCGCCGGCAATGATCATACAGTGGTCGGCCATGGTGGTTGTCTGCAACAAATTAGATAAAAACTGAATTTAGTTGGAGTTAACGTGATAAGCAGACATAGATAAAGAGGTTAGTTAACTAACCAAACACGAGCTGTGGTCCAGATACGAAGATTCTCCTGTCAGGGGATTGATAATGTTCTTAGATTCTGAAGGAAGAATGAGGTAAAGCTGAAGAAACTTTTGGAAACAACGACAAAAAGGTTGATAGGAGATGGTGAATCTGAAACAACTAATCTCGGCCGTCCGATGTACTAGGTTTGATCTAATGGTTGATGTTGCAAGAAAGCAATGTGTCTTGTCTAGATCTACGAAAATAAATCTCAGCCGTATAAATAAAAACGAAATGGACGACTAGGGCATAATCACGCCTAAATGGCCAATAGGAAGAAGCTGGGTACTTGGGGTGTAACGAAAAGGAAAATGTGTTAGTTAGGAAACAAACTAGATCAGACACAAACTGTTAGAGAAAGTGTGTCAGTATAGGAATGTGTCTTAAGGTGTAATATAAAGTAGGGAAAGTGTCCTAGAACGTAAATGTTTCTATTATTTTCTACCCATTTGAAGAAACGACTGGGCCACATAGCCTTGGTTCTGGTGTCGGTTTACCATTGGTACTGTGGTTTTTATAGCCGGTATATGGATTAATATCACATCGGACCGGATAGAAGAAAGAGAACCGAGGAGGTTAGGTGATACGAGAGGAGGCTGGTTCGAACCCAGTAAGTTGCCTGAATTATTTCGTTAGATGATTAAGTGGTTGGGCTGGGCTATAATAACTTAGTCTTGGCCCGGGATTGTTTTCTTCTCTACACGTGTTCCAACTTGATCCCGCGCGCACGTGCGAGCCACAGGTGTTACATTGACAAGTTAAATGTAGAAACGGGTTTAGTAACCGGTTTAATTCTCTTGATGTTGGTTTATTCTACAAGAGTGCAACATTGTATCCTTTAGACAAATCTTTTAAATATATCAAATGTTTGAACAGAAGAGTGAAAAGTGTGATGTATTGTTCATGTGAGACTTAAGAAAGACAAAACTAGTGGTTCTAACGAAACAAGACATAACAAATACAGATGAATCCAAAGACAAATGTCACTGTCTGCAAATGTTTGGTCCGAACCAGAAGCTAAACTAAAGAAAGCAAAGCTTCCAAGTTGTTCCTCTCCACAAGAGATTTTCTTTTTTCTCTTTGCTATAAGCTGAGATCTTCGACAGTTCTCTAAGAAAAAGCCTCTTACAGTCTTACCAATGGAAATCCAAAAGAGCTTCAAGATCCTGCGAGTTTTGTCTTTGCGTTAGTTAGTATTTGGTTTGGTTTTGTCAATGATCCAAAAGCCTTATGTTTATTGACTTACATACAATGTCTTGTTTTCAGGCGAAGCTGGGGTTAATTATCTCTGATCTCCCGGATCCTGAACCATCTTCATCATCATCATCATCCTTCACACTCTCATCTGACTCCTCTCCAGCTAGCTCACGTGCAGCTGCAAGCTCCTTCTCAAGCTCCTCTTGTTTCTCCTGCAGTCCCGACATGCTCAAAGCATCAGCTATCTTCTGCTTGATCTGCATCTCAAGCGCCTCGATCTTCTGACTCCCCTGATCAGGCATCCGGCTCGCCTTTGCGGTCTCCACTTTCAGCAACTCGACCATGCTCTTGATCTCCGGCGTCCTCACCACCTCCTCAATCTTCTCGTTGATCTCTCGGTTCAGCTTCTCAAGCTTCTCTTGAATGTTTTCGTTAGGAGACTCAGCTACTACCTCCTTCAGATTCGGTTTCACAGCCTCCAGCTCCAGACCCATTGACTTCAACACAACAGCCATCTCTGCTTCAACCTCCCTCTTCGTCTTCAAAACTTTCTCTTTCAGCTCATCGCTCAACTCTTCAAAAGAAGACGCCCCTGAGCTAGCAACCTCGGCTTTAACCGCTTCAACCTTCTCTCTGACCTCAGGACGCTCCACAGCTTCCTGAAACCTTTTATTGATCTCCTTTTTAACCGAAGCGGCTTCTGAGGCCGCCTTGGCTCTGGAGAAGTCTTTCAACATGTCCAGCTTAGCTTTTACACTCTCGTAGTTAGGAGCTTCGCTCAAACGTGCATTGAATTCTTCTTTAAGCTTCTCGATTCTCTCGATGAGCACCGGGTGCATAAGATGCTCCTCCGCATTGGCTTTGGAGAACTCCTCCCGCGTCGCGGCTAGCCTCTCCTCCAACCCCATTGCCTTTGCGGCTTTAGTGTACTCTTCGTCGATATCCGATTTAAGTTTCTCAATCATCTCGTTAAGAACTTCACTCGAAAGCTCCACCTCAGACTCTGGAGAGGCTTCCTTGGCTTTCAGAATCTGCTCCCTCAGCTTCTCAACCTCGCCCTCTAGGTTCCGGCTGGTGGAGGCCACAGCGTCTCTCCTCTTCATGTTGATTTTCTTCTCAGGCTCCACTGGTTCACCCTCAATGAACACTCCGATCTTTCGGTACTTAGCCATCCTGTGCTTCAGCAGCTCCTCCCCACTCATTTTCCCAAATTCCTGAAGAAGCACAAAACCAAAAGGTTAGAAACTGTTCTGTTAAGCGTGTGAGGCAAGTAAACTATGCTTACATTCATGTTTTCATTGATAGCAATCTTTATCTGCTGCGATGTCCATGAAGGATCAGCATGGGCTCCACCAAGAGGTTCCTGTACAACAAGTAAGAGAGAGTAACTCACTGATCCAAATCAAGAAAATAGATGCAAGAGATAGGTTTAGTTACTTACAGGTATGATTCCATCGGCTACATTAAGATTGACCAGCTCCTTGGAGGTAATCCTAAGCTTTTCAGCAGCCTGTGTACAAAGAGATTTATCCAAATGTAACATCAAATATTACAAGAAACGAGAAGCAGAAGAGTGTACAGACCTCAGGAGCAGCCTTGGAAGTCTGCCACAAGATCGCTGCACAGGCCTCTGGACTATGAAAGCCAAAACAACCAGACAGACTCAATCAACCTGTAATAATAATATCATATCACCATATCTACATTTTACCTGGCAACATAGAAAACTGCGTTTTCGAGCATCAACATTTTATTAGCACAGCCAATGGCTAAGGCACCACCAGAACCACCTTCGCCAATGACAATAGAAAGAATTGGCACTTTCAGACCAAACATCGTCCTTAGATTGTTGGCAATCGCTTCACCCTATTATACAGAGAAGCATAAGATGTTGTGCTGGAGATAAACCAATACACCTCAAAACATTAAAAAAAAAAACATTTCATGTACCTGTCCTTTTTCCTCTGATTTAAGGTCTGCATAGGCGCCAGGAGTGTCAATGAATGTAACAATGGGGAAACCGTGATGGTCTGCGTAATACATCATCCGCAGTGCCTTCCTGTAACTGTTTTTTTTTTTTGGCATTACAGAAGATTTGATCAGAGTGTTGTTGACTGACTCTTAACAACTCTATTTAACAACAAACCAGGTAACTTCTCTTACCCATGAGGAGTAGGCATCCCAAAGTTACGCATTATATTCTCTTTGGTGTTTCTACCTTTCTGGTGACCGATGAACATATATCTTTTGCCATCTATGGTTCCAATACCAGTCACAATTGCAGGGTCATCATAACCCGCCCGGTCTCCATGAAGCTCCATAAACTGAAAACAAGAGTAGGGTCTCTCAATCATTAACTTACATAAACTTTATATGACAAAAAATAGCATAGTAATAAGCAATGTTCAAAAAATTAGCTAGGCGGCAGAAGACTAGCCACTAGGCGGATTATTTGAGGCTTATTGATTTTATTTTTAATATATTTTACATTTCTATAAGATATTTTAGTTTTGAGTTTAATTATAAAATTATTTTTTATGAACTATTAAAATCAGATATACAAAACAAAATAAACAAAGTAATTTAGAATGATTTAAACCGAATCGATTTGAGTCTTATAAATCGGATTTTAAAAAAATCGTTTTGGTTAAGACCATGGTAATAAGAGAGCCAGACCTTGTCAGTGATGTTATGTATATGATCAAGGAAAGTAGGACGGTTGGGATGGCGAGCAATGTTCACACGCTGTATAGGAGTAAGATGCGTGTAAAGATCTTTCAACGCCTGTCTATACTTAGTCTCCAAAGTGATAATCTGCTCAGTAAAGTCCAAACCGGTTTCTTCCGCCATCTTCCTCACCTGCATCACACACAAAACAAAAAACCAATGTTAAAAGAAAAGAGAAAAACCAAAACAACTGTTAGTAATTGATTCTTACATCTACAATCTTCTTCTCGAGTTCAACAAGCGGTCTCTCGAAATCCAAAGTGACAGGCTTTTGCGCATTCCCCAAAGGTTTAAACTCGGAGAGGTAAGACAAGACTCCTCCTTTGACGTTGGGATCAGGGTTAGCAGGCCAGGGGTGATCGAACTTCTTGCCTTTCTTGAGCCGAGCTGTCACGTAGAGGTTGTTACTACTCCTTGTAGTAGCTGTAACCATTGTTCTCCTCCCAAGGGCTCTTAATGAGACGCCAGTGACACCGTTGGCCGAACTACGCAAGTAATCCGAAGCAGAAGCGGAAGCTCCACCCAATGCTATGGATGAATGAGACATTGAAGCCATCTCAATTACTCAAAAAACAGACAGATCTCAATCCTGTAGAGATCAAATGGGGTCAGATTCGTTTTCACTACCCTCATTCTCCCAATCCTAAAGGTCTAAACTTTATCAAGAAAAGACATAAACCCAACTCAGGTAATGAAGAAAACTCACCTTCAAACGGACAAGAGACAACGAAGCCAGAGAGATCCAAAGAACGATGGAATCAGAAGGGGGAAGGGAGAGAGAGCATCGAGGAGATCGTCGTTGATTTTAGATGAAGGAAACAAGTGTAGGCGAGTGTGTGAGCGTGAGAGAGCGCGTGGATTTTTGTGTCGATAATTCTTATGCAGATTTGATTGGGACGAAGGTGAAGAGAAGAACACAACAGCTTCGGATTGGGTTTTTACCAATTTGCCAGAAGTATCCAGTTGGGTCGTTAAACCACTATAAAGTTTGGATCTTGCTCTTTGGCACGTGTGCACGTGATGCCTGGTCCGTGTGAGGTTTAAAATATTTATCCTTTTTTTATTTTATCTTTTTTGGATATGTTCCGGTGGATTTGTTGGGGGTAGGTTACCCGGTGGTGTGTATTGGACCATTATTTTATCAAATAAATAAATTAAAAAATGTCCTGTTTTGAAAAACAAAAAAAAACTCCGAAGCCGGGATTCTCAGATGAAAGCCGAATATCCTAACCAACAAGACTACGACGGATTGTTGTAACCTCCAACGTGGGATGGAAACACGTGGACTTGTTGTAACCTTGTTGGAGGTTTTAACAATCCGTCGTTTTCTATTTTCACCCGAGAGACCTGGTTCGAGTACCAGCGGAGTTTTTTGTTTTTTACATTTTTTATTTATTTATTTGTCAAAATAATGGTTCAGTACACACCACAAGGTCGCTTGAGCCTCGTTCGGTGGACCAATCGCAGTCATTGGAGATGACTCCAAGATTGTTCAACTATATGCTGAATCTGCACTAAGAAAGCTCTGTATCTTTAACTCAGCTGGTGTACTCCTCTCTGAGACTGTTTGGAGTCACCCTGGTGGACGTCTTATTGGAGTGCCTGGTCTGATGATCAGATACTGATATGCATTGTCCAAGACGGCACCATCTATCGTTACAACGTCCACGCGGGGCTTGTGGGGCCTAATGTGTCGATGGGCAAAAGTAATTATTATATATTTGAATAATGTACAACTAAATATTACTATATTTTGGGTGTTTGTTTTGAGTATTTTCGGTTATTTTCAAATATTTACTTTTTACTTTTTGGGATAATATTTAGATACTTTAGCATATTTTGAATATTTTATAGATATTTAATCTAAATAATTAATATACTTAAATACTCCCTCCATTTTTTTATATAAGTCGTTTTATAGCTATGCACGTAGATTAAGAAAACCATTAATTTCTTATATTTTCTAAACAAAAACATCATTAATTATTTACCTAACCACAATTCAACCAATAGAAAAATAAAAGATATATTACCATTGGTCATACAACATTAATTACTAATAAATTTTACATAAAAAACCGAAAACGACATATAATTTGGAACAAAAAAATTTCTCTACAATGACTTATATTAAAAAACGAAGGGAGTATATAATTATAATTTGGATATCATCTGATACCCGTTTGAATCAGATTCGGTACTAATTCCTTGGATATTAAAATTATGGATTCATTCGGATATTTAATATGTTTCTGGTTCAATTTGGTATCGAGTTCAGTTAGGTACTTAGGTTATTAGGGATCTGGATATTTTGCTGATCCCTCCCTAGCAAGACCTAATACACTTAGGGTTTTGTGGTTTTTTCTTGTCTCAGAGATTGATCTGGAGATGTCTTCCCCGACCAAGCCAGAGCCGACGTGTCTGATCATGTCACTCCCAGACGAAGTTGTAGTTGACATCATAGCGCGTGTCTCCACACGCTTTCATCCGTCCATCTCTGCCGTCTGCAGGCGTTTCAGATCACTTGTTGCGTCGCCTGAACTTTACAAGGCGAGAAGATCCTTGTTGGGATGCAATGAACATCGTCTATATGTTATTCTCCAGAGCTTCGGTGAGAATTCCGAAACCCGTGTATATAATCTCCGCCGAAAACCCGACGGGGGTCACCGCTTGGTCCTTGTCTCGTCGCTTCCTGCTATGCCTCACGAAGCAAGCTTTGTAGTGGACGGTTCAAGGATACATGTGTTCGGTGGGTTTAGCCTTTATGACCGTAGTGAACGGAATGCGTTAAGCATAGACTGCAGATATCACACGGTGCAGCCCTTACCAACCATGCCTAAACGCATGATTGGCACTCCTCTCGCTCACGTGATGGATGGGAAGATCTACGTGTTTGGATATACTAATTATTACAACAAGGTCACGGCTGTGTTCAATACGTTGACACAAACGTGGGAGCCTGAGATGACAAAGCCACGCATCGAACTACGCCATGTGTTGAATGGACCGGATGGTTATGTTAATAGCATTGTTTACGATGGTACCAAGGAAACTAAATGGGAAACGGAGTGGATGCTGAAGTTCAACAAGTGGAAGAGCGTGTGTGTCATTGATGATGTGTTCTACTCCTATGATTGTCTTTACAACAAGTTAAAAGCCTATGACACAAAACTTAGGTGTTGGAGTGAGGTGAAAGGTGTTAAAACATTGTTGCCCACTAACAAAAGTTTAGTTTGGTGGCCACGCGTTGTGAATTACGGTGGGAGCTTGCTTTTCTTGTATCAGAAAAGGATTTGTAGAATAGAAGAGCATTGGTGTGCGGAGATTGCATTGGAAAGACGTCAAGATGGTGAGATTTGGGGTAAAGTCGAGTGGTCCGATGTTGTAATTGTCGGTGATTTTTGCTTAATAGAATCTCTAGTTGCTACGTTTTGATGCATGTTCTCTAGATGCTATGTTTTGATGCATGAAGCTCTCCTTCATATTACTTAAGACTGTGCTTTTTTTTTTTTTAGTTTGGGTATTTTAAAACTACGAAGAGGCTCATACTAATTCCTCAAGGGAAAGTGTAATTCATGGAAGCATCATCTCATATATGTTTAGCCACACAAATTTAGTGTTGTAGTCCATATACGAGTAGTCCACCCAGTGTGGTTAACTTATTGTGATTTGAAATTTCTTTTCATCACTTTTTTTATTTTATAAATGATATAATCATGCACTGATATGTTACGTTAGGTAAAATGTCATACAACTACAAAGGCGCTAGAAGAACCAGAGAAGCTTGTAATGGATCCAACAAGCGACTTAGAAGCTCCGTAATGTCTTAATCTATAAACTCCAGCCACCGCAGACTCCGGTATCCTCCACTCAACCGTTGCTTGGCTCTCAGGGCTAAGCTTCCCCGGTCTCGACCACTTAAACTTCACACTGAAGTCATCGTCATCGTACACTGGCACCCACTTCTCTCCACGCAGCGTCTCCACAACAGCGAAAGATCCTTCCGTCATCAGGTCGTTTCTTGGACATCCCGACCAAAACGTTGCGTTGACTTGTTGGCCTCTCACGAACGTTGACTTGGGAGGCACGTCGGATTTAACATCACCAAAGCTGACTCCTATAGGAGTGGAGTCTACGACCACAGGAGAAAGTAAACTGATCTGGTTGTCTAGAAGGTCTGGTGGTTGGGGCCCACTTGGGAGTGTTTGACCGTTGACCAAAGCTGTGGCTAGTTTCTTGAACTCTTGGATATAAGCGGTGAGTGTGTGTGGGCCGTATAGCGTTGAAGCTCCCTCGTATCTTTGAACCTCGTACTCCTCGAAAGTTGCAATGTACTGGGAATACGTGTTGGTGAGACCTGCGATTACCACATGGAGGTTGTTGCCAAACTGCTTGCTGTCTAAAGAGATGAGAAATGACTTCACAGCATCACGGAGACGCCTTCCAGCCATTGTGGTGAACTCTGTGTGATACGATTATAAGCTTCATTAGGGGACTAAAGAAGGTTTATTATGAGAACAAAAGAGAGTCTCACTGACATACCTCCAGGGACACTGAGGATGATTAGTTGACCAATGCGAAATATCTGAACCGGAAGAATTGAAGGCTGCATGGTTCAGGCATGTAACAAACCATCAATAGTCTATAGTTTCAAACATGACGGTCTAATAGCATGTGCAAATTAAGCTAACAAAGTCTGAGTCTAAAAATAAAAAAATATTAAGATTTTTATACATTTTAAAATCTTTAGATATGTATACTACTAATATATCATTACTATTTATGTTGACCAATGCGAAACATCTGAACCGGAAGAATCGAAGGCTGCATGGTTCAGGCAAGTAACAAACCATCAATAGTCTATAGTTTCAAACATGGCTGTCTAATAGCATGTGCAAATGGAACGGTTAATAGAGTCCGAGTCTAAAAATTAAAACGATTAAAAAGTTTTCAAAAAAATATATACATAAATTATGATATAGAACTTAAGATTTTTAGATATACCACTAATATATCATTAATATTTTTTGAACAAGACAATAATTTGAGACGGCCTGATTTCAAATGCTTATTACATAAAACATAGAATATAGCCACTCACCGCCCAGTCATATGGTGTCTTCATCTCACCAGTGTCAAGTAAAATAGGTTTTGGTTTCTGACATTGAATCTGGTCCGGACCAGGAGTTGTTAACACGTTCCTCACTAATCTCCAAAACGCTTTACCCTTTAACGAAAAGAGAATTTTTAGTTAGAGAAAGAAAGATTCAGAGTTAAGAAGCTTATTAGTTACCTTATCATCTCCTTGTTTGAAATCAAAAGCGCCAGGACCATCAGTTGTTCCAGCAGCAAAACCAAACCCCATTGCAGCTGGACATGTCTTCACCGTCTCTGAACCACCACCTGCTTTAGGAACCGTGACTTCAAGGTTTGAGAAATCTACATACTCATGTTGGTAACCAATCTTCCCCTCTAACTTCTCAGTAGCTTTGTTGAATAGTCCCACCGCCATTTTGAACTGCCTTTCTCCAATGATACGTGTACTCTCAAACTCATCAGGGTACCCAGGACCACGGCCATAGCACAGCTCGTTCTTTCCGTTGCATGTACTGTGATTGAAGTCACAAGGCAGTCCAGTGTCGATGCAAAACGTACCAAGAACATTTGGACTGACATCACCACAGTTTGATTGACAGAAGGCGGAGACGAATGACGCCTTTCTTACTCGGACTTTAGCATCAAGAGTCTGTCCTCTAGATGACTTATAAGAAGCTGCAATGTCCAAAAGCCTGCTGTCTGAAAGTAGAAAACAAAACATAATATTCATCCTTATCAGTCTTGTCATAGAATACATTAGGTAAGTAACTCAAAGACTCACGGTTTTGGCTCAGATCAGAGACAATGGTTGATACTCGTCTAGGGATCTTCTGTCCACTCTGGAACCAGTCCTCCATGAAACGCGCTGCTGCGCCTTTGTTATCTCCACTAATCAAAGAGTTAGTCCTGCTCATGGAAGTCCCATGAGTAGCAAACCAGTTAAAGCTACCAATAGGTCCCAACTTTGAATCGACAAACTTGAGAAGCGTCATTTCTTTGTCGACGTTGTACTTATATTTACTCCTCTCAGCTGCAGGGTTGTTCAGATAAGAACTAGGACTTCGGTTCACACCAGCATCCAAAAGGTCCCCTAATATTCACACACACACATAAAGTGATTTAACTAAAGCAAGAACTTTGTCTGAAAGCACATTAAAGAAGCCAATTTTAAAAAAAAATCGCTATGCGGTAGTTAAGCGGTTTATATGAGATTATTGATTAGGCAGAACAGACTTTTTAAATGTCTAGATCGATTTTTATTTAATGTCAAGACCGATTTAAAAAAAAAATTGTTTTAGAAAAATAGTTTCGTTTAGATTCGATTTGTCAACTAGGCAGATGCTTACAAGCCACTATACCGATTTTTAGAACACTATAAGACAAAAAAAGTACCTTTGTTGACAAAAACAGAACCAGGACGTAGACTTTGGTGAGCTTGCATGATGGCTTGTTCAATGCCATCAACAAGAACGTCAAAAGACTGACGAACGAATCCAAGGGACGTGACAATGTAAGTGACGTACTGAAGATACCCTCCTGGTCCAGCATGAGTGTGGATCCCACTTATTGCTACGTTCTTCTCTGTGTAGAGATCACCATATCTACAAACGAACAAGACTTTGTAACATTATTACAACATTCTCGTAGATTCAAACTCTACTAAACACTATGCTTATTGGTCGTTACCTTGCCTTGAGTCGCTCAAGAACTTTGATGGTAACGATCTGAGACGCCATACACGCGTCAAGATTCACAAACGCGACGCGGTTACCTTGAGGCTCAGCGATGATGAAGGCACGAGCTCGCAGACGGAAATGGATCCCTGAGGCGATTTGCTCGGAGTTAGCGTATCCCATCATGTTGACGTCAGCGGCTGGACCGGTGATGTCATAGCTTCCCACGCCGATTAAGTACTCGGAAGACGAAAGAACGGCTCTAGTTAAGAGAAGAGACAGTAGAAACTGAAACGACAATGGAACTGAGACAGCCATGGTTTGGAGAGAGGAGGAATAAGAAGAAGGGAGAGTAGTGATAGATCTTTAAGAGGAGATAGATTTCACACGAGAAGTGATTGTGAGAGAGAATACGCCATGAAAGATTGAAACTTTGCAAAAGCGTGAGTGGGAGAGAGAGAGAAGGTGAATAAAAATTTCAAATGTGGAAGCGAGTGGATGTCGGTAGTGAAACTACACACTCTGTCAAACCTTATTTGTTTCTCTATTTATACTAATCTTGTATTATGGGTCCATATTAGTTTAATAGATCGTGTTTATGACTGACTAATTATCTATGGTTTGATGATGATGATATTAGTTTTTTTACGCATACATCCTCGAAATGAGGTTCTTGACAATAGATTAATTTTATTTTAATGTTATTTGAAAATCAAGCCAAGCCACTTAAAATCTGGCACAACATGGTTAGCGAGATTTCCTCGGAGAACCCGTTTCTTGTTTCTGTCCACTTTTTCAATTATTCTCCTAAATCTATTAAAATCTCCACCAATGACCTTGCTCTAAAATGCATCCAAAATACTACATAACTATCACATTAAATTTTGTACTATGGAAAAAGAAGATGAACATAGTTACTGCAGAGGTTACAAATACTAGTATTGGTTTTTATAAATTGTTTGAATTGAATAATAACATGTTTTAGTTGTTGATACGCACCCATCACCCATGTGATTCCTCTCGGAGCTGCATACATCCATGTGAACGTGTTAAAACTCTTTGCTTGTCTTGGTAATAAACTCTTAAAGACGTTCAGTCATTGACCATACATAAGTGGCAAGTGCAATAATCATTCTCTGATACACGTACTTGCAAAATCAGAGGTGGGTGAAATCCTCAACCGTTTCACGCGGAGACAAACTTAATGACCCGATCTTATCCGGATCCGACCAGACTCAACCCGACAAGAAAATCTGTTTCGTGTAATGAAATGATCACGAGAAAGAAAGTAACAAAAAATAATAGGATCGGAATTGACTTTGGCGTTTCCTTACTCTCTAAGAAAAAAAAAAAATATTTCTTTCTTCTCTTCTATCGGTTTCTGATAAGCACAAAGAGAGAGACTCGTGATCAATGGAGAAGCCTCTGCTTTCAGGTAATCAATTCAATAAAAGAACCAAACTTTCTCCTCTGTTTTTTAAATTCTCTCATCATTTATCATTGGATCAGATAATAAAACTAAGGAACCAGAGAGATGGGATTCATACCAATACCTTCAGAGAAACAGCTCCTCTGCTCGTAACAACGTTTCCTTCGCCGGAGCTGGCGTCACCGTCGAGGAAGTCCGTTCCGCTTCCGCTGTTTCCGATCCTCCGCCTCTCTACCCTCCCGTTCTAACCACCCCCGTCTCGTTGCCCACTCGTAAGTCTCTCCGACTTTGACCCTTAAAAGTGTGAAAGTTTCATCCTTTTTGTCGGCTCTGTTTCACAGCGGAAGCTATTGGCTACCCGAGTGCGTCTGGAGCAGGTCATGAACTGCAGAGGTACAAAGGTTCCTACTTTTAGTCTCATTGCTCTTGTTAGGATTCAAAGATTGAAGCTTTTACACTTATCTCAGGCAGGTGCTTGATGAGATTGAGATAAGAGAGCTGCTGATTGACCACATCGGCCACCGTTGCTGTTGGGGAAGCCGTCCCGCTCGCACGTGGAAGATCCGTGCGGTTGAAGACTGCAATGTCTATGTCGGAACTCTCGATACTTTTGTCGAAGAGAGGGAAGCTTTAACACAGACAGTGCCTTTCAACGGTGGGAACTTCAAACATGGATCTGCTCCTGAGTTGTGGCAAATAGACCTGAGGTCGCAGTTTCCAACTCTCTTTGTTCCTTACAAAGAAACTCGAGTCCCGGTTCCTCATTCTGAGACTGTTGACAAGTGCACTGGTAAGACTCTTTCTTATGTCTTTAGTGATTGTTAGGATGATGCTGAAGAGGGCATTTTTGATTAATAGGTTGCGGAGGAAGAGGAGAAGTAGTGTGTCCAACGTGCAATGCTGATGGAGAGCCGGGGTTTTACAAGGAGAATCAGGTGATGAAGTGTTCTAAGTGTTATGGAAGAGGTTTGATTGCTCATAAAGATGGATCCGACTCAATGTAAAGTCTCATTTCAAGAACGTAAACTTTCAGTGTGATGGTTGCATTTGCAAACTGTAAACCTTCTTTTTTTTTCTCACAGATGTGGAGACTGTAATGGTGAGGGAAAGCTTCCTTGTCCTAATTGCCAGTCTCGTGGGTTAATCAAATGCGAGATTTGTGAAGGTTCTGGCTCTCTTCTGACAAGCAGCATTGCAGTTGTAAAATGGTAAGGTCTTTTATCAGTAAATGAAATTTGGTCTGAGTGGCAAACTAAAAGATAAACATAGGCATTTCGGGTATTGGTTCGGGTTTTAGTTGGGTAGTTTGGGTCTAATACCCGGAAAAAATTGGTTTCTGTTTGTTCGGTTCGGTTATTTCGGGTAATTTGGTAAAATATTCGGTACGTCGGATAAAATATTGAGTAATTAGGATGATTCGGATAGAATAATTTGGATTATTTTAGATATTTAGGATTAAAGTATTCAAATACTTTTGGATACTGATAATAGCTTTTTAATATATATTTAGGTATGTTAAAAATATCTTTGGATATTGGTTCGGTTTTCGGTGCAGTTATTTTAGATATAGAAATATAGGAACTGTTCGGTTATTCCACGGTTTTAGTATTTCTTTTCCAGTTCTGGTTATTTTTTGCCCAAGCCTACTAAAAGACTTGATTTTTATTTTTGCGTTTTGACAGGAAGACACTGTCAAAGCGAAAGGTGAGTGCAACGAGAGGAGCTGGTTCTGTACCAGAAGAGGTGTTCCACAGAGCAGAAGGTGTTCAGCTTTGCAACACACAAGCATACCAGTGCACACCAGCTTACTTTGCAGACTCGTACTTCCTAAACAAGTTCTCCTCAGAAGTCATCTCGTTGAGAGCTGAAGTTCCACCAACTGCCAATGTTGTCTGCGAGAGACACGCCATATCTGTTGTGCCTGTGACACGCGTCACGATGGAAGATCGTGGGAAAGCCTTCAACTTTTACATAATAGGTTTTGGTAAAGAGATTTACATGAAAGATTATTACCCAGCTAGGTTCTGCTGGGGGTTGTGTCCTTGTCTTGAGTGGTTAAAGGTTTGAAAACACACAGAGTTGGGTCTTTTGAACTTCTCTACTTTGAATGTAAGAAACACGGAATAAGGAAAGAGAGATTTATCAAAAAAAAAGGAATAAGGAAAGAGATTGCATGTAAACAAAACATAGCATGCAATGGAATGTGTGGTTTATACATATATATGATGGTTTGAAAATGTGTACATGATAGTTCTTAACCAATCCTAAGAAGTGAAAAAGTGAAGAACAAGAGGACATCAACGGGACTTGTCCGGACCTTTTTGTAACAAGAGTAGGCCTCCGGTTTGGTTCTCGGTTCAGTTTCAGCAATTAAAGAAAAATAATTTTCGGTTCAGTAAACCGTTAGTCCACATTTTCTTTTAAAATATTTTTCTTTACCAAACTAATATCAAAAATTCAAATCAAACTAACTAAACTTAACCTAATTTAAAAAAAAATAATTAACTAGTTTAAACCGGAATTTAATCGGATTCAAAATTTTGGTTAAAATAAATTTTGAAACTAAACTAACCGGAAATCAAACCAATTTTTTCGGTTCAAGTTACAGGCAAACCAAACTAAATGAATTCCAAACTAACCAACTCGAAAAGAACAAACAAACAGAATCCAAATGCCGACAAGAGAGATTGCTTTCTACAAACTTATAGTTCTAAATTGTGTTCTGGTATTAAAATTATAACATAAATATAGTACACGAAATACAAAATCTTGTAACATTTTGTTACGAGGTAAAGAGAAGTAAATAAAACAAAGTGGAGTCTCTTCACTTGGCTTTGTTGGCATAAGGCTTCTTCTTGGTAATATCTTTCTTAGCTTTCAACTTATCTGATCTCCCTGACTTCTTCTTCTCCTTCTTGTCGTTGTACATGTTTATTGCCTACAACACATTTAAATCAACGGATTAACACAAAAACATATCAAAAAGGCAAGAAACCTGTGAGAAGTTTTTCAGTTTTACCTTTCCAACGTTGAGGATCTCATGTGAATGCTTTGATAATAACTTGCCAAGTACTTTATTAGTCTGTTCTTTTTCCTCGTCAACCATTCCATTCCTTGGTACAACCGGTAAATACTGCAAAAAAATTCCCACAAATTAGAAACATCGTCAAGAACTTGACTGAAAGGGAAGGTGGAAATGACTGATGACTAACCTTGTGGTGTTTGCCTTGCTTCTTAGGAGGTTTTTCACCAGGCAACTTTTTATCGAATTTACCACCACTAGCGGTTGAAGTAGCAGCTAAACCAGCTACATCACCAAGTGCCTCCTTTCAAATTTTCTGTGGCTGAGTTTTGGTGCCTGATATGGGCAATGCAGTTACAGCAAGTTGGACATGGCTGCAAGTAAAACCATTTTTGATATCTAGTTATCAAAACCATGTAACATGTTGTATGGTGCTTACTAACCAATCGAAGAAGTTGTTAATATACATACCTCGGTAAAGCACCAGCTTTTGCAGCAGTCTTCAAGTTCTGTAATCGATTCTTTTCTTGCTTTCCAACTCTCTTCTTTTTATCATCTAGTCTCTTGGCAAAAGGGTCTTCTCCTGGTTCTGCAGTTAAGCCAGAAGAACTTGTAAATGCAACATATGGTTTCATCAAGAAGCTAACAAACATAACCTAAAGCAAAAGATAAGATAGTTCTTTCTTTGGCGCAAGACTTACCATCTGATGCCTTTGCTTCAATAATGGGAATATCGTTAACACGGTCGTAGCCATGGCGACGCTTAAACTTATCAGTTGTTTCGTCGTATACAATCTTGTCCGTCTTGCGCTTCTGTATACTTAAGAAACAGAACCAAAAACAAATTTATCATCAAACTGTAGAACAAAGAGGTTGTTAACCCATTAAATCTGAATAGAATAAAACTTGAAATCCACAAAAGTAAACTCTCTAAATCAGCTTTTACCTTTCTTGAGAGCAAACTCTTCCCACTTTGTAGGAGGCTTAGGCCTTGGAAGCTGAGAGAGAGGGAAAAAGAAGGAGAAGGTTAGCATGCTTAATAGTGCATTCAAAAGATTAAGTGACATACGACCAGGCTGTCCAAAAAGATTCAAGATCTGCTGTTCTGTCTTTTGGGAGCAGCTCATAAAAATACAATTAATTGGCAAACATAACAAACCCATACTACTATATAACAACCATCTATTGCGGATGTTGCTATCTCATGAGAGTGGAGATAGTGAAGAGTAAGAAAAAGAGAGAGAGGAGGTTACATGTTTCTGTCTAGGAAGTTTGGTGGAAGGAGGAGGCAACTGGACAAGGGGACCATCACTAGTTTCAGTAGAAGATAAGTTGAAAAGAGTATCAGCTATTGCCTGAACTAGCTTTGTTCCCTCCCTAACGCATTCCTTCACAAGCTCCTCCCTATCTTACATAAAACAAGTAACTCAGCATTTGTTCCCTAATTACAGAAGACTGTAACAGAGAAAAGATGTTCAACCAGCAAACAAGAGACAAGCTTTATAATAAAAATGCGTAATTTACCTTTCTTAATTCAGCAAATTGAAGTTTTTTCCAATGAATAAGAACATAAACCTCTACTCAAATCTATTTAAATCAAGGTACAAAACAATCATTCAACTGGAAAAAGAAGAGCTCAAGACGAGAGTGGAGGAAGAAGAAGAAACTACCTTTTTTAGTTTGCTAGGGTTTCGGGATATTTGAAAAAAAGATACAAATATTATCAGAGCCAGGTTTCGATCCTGGGACCTGTGGGTTATGGGCCCACCACGCTTCCGCTGCGCCACTCTGATTTGTTTGGTTATTTGTTTATCATAAAGCTATTACAATACAATACACTGAACAGAGTCATAAATCGGGTCCTAACCCGAACATCTTCTAGTCGGGTCAACCCTCGAAAAAACCGATTCTGGTTTAATTAATCACTAGACTTTGACCCGCGCACCTGCGCGGGTGTATATTTTGAAAAATATGTTGATATTTATTTTTCATGTAATTATTGGGGTTTGGCAAAATGAATCCGAGGAACAGAACCGATACCGATCCGAAAATATAGTACCAAACCCGAACATAAATTGATTAAATATTCGAATTATTCAAAATTTTGTTATTTAGAGAACCGAATCTGATCCGAACCGAAGTATTCGGGTACCCGAATTTATCTAAAAATAGATTTATATACTTATATATATTAATTATGTTTAGATTTAACGTATATAAAACATCAAAAATGATACTTTTAAATTGGTTTAAATACTTGAAAATATATATTGATAGTCAAAAGTAAATATCTGAAATAGTAAAAGTATACTCAATCACCAAAAATACTTAAAATAATTATTGATTCTGTATCCAAAATTTTAAATCAAGTCAATTGATATGTTAAGCTTAGGTATTATGACATATGTTATTCAAATTTATAGGTAATATATTATTTTACTTATAAATTTTGAGAAATTTAAAATATAAAATGATTTAAAACTTTAAAAATAATTTAAATGGGTTATCCAAACCCGAACCAAACCCGCAAAGATCCGAATCGAACTCAAACCAAAATTTAGAAACATCCTAATAGGACTGAAATCTTTGACCCCGAAAACCCGAAACGCAAACCGATCAGAACCAAACCCGTGTGGGTACCCGAAAGCCCATCCCTAGTCATTATTATATATCGTATATTGTCATCATATAATTAATCGTATTTTATACGTATCATCATATAAGTAATCATATAATTAATAGTATTTTATACGTACCATCATATAAATAATTACATATATTATATTTTTATAACTTACTATGAAATATAAAAACCATAATTTGAGTTGGTATTTCAAATTGAGCTTTGTATTGTATTGTTCTTATATATATTGACAACATTTTTTTATAATGGTTATTGAAAAATAGTTTAGTAAAAATCCATTTTTGAATATATGTATATTTTTGAATCAATTTTTGATATAAATCAACTTTGAATTATTATTTTGATTTGAAATATGTATATAAAGTTTAAATTTTGTTTTATGGTTAGTTTAGAAAAAAAAGTTTTAGGCAATTAGATTGACTCATTTTCGTATATTTTAAAACTGGTACAGATAGATAGTTTCTTATAATATGATGGATTTTCAATTTTTCTTAATAACATGAGCCCATTACCCTTTTTTTTCTTGATACTATTATCCTTGTTTCCAAACAAAATTAAGTTTTTTTAAAAGACTACAATTCATGTTTCCAAACACTCTAATTTTTTTTAATAGTCCTATTCAAGTTTCCAAACAATCTGATTGTGTACTTCAACTTTAATAATATAGATACTTGCAGGTTTGGTGATCTTCAACAAGATCTATAACCCATCACCAATCTCGATTCAATTCGATTCTCGACGCCGTGGATTTCGACACACATGTAAGTATCTCTCTCTCTCTCTCTCTCTTAGTTAAACGTCGATCTTTGCTTTGAAATCTCTAGTCTTGGGATCTGAGGTTAGGGAGATCATCAATCAATCGATGAGTTAGCTCGAATTTAACTAGAAATCCTTTAAATTAAGAGATTAGTATAGTTAAGATTGAATGTGAAGTCAATTAATCTATGAATAAATTTGGAGCTTGATTGAAAAAAATGTAATCTGTATGATCTAAAATGCAAAAGATTGATTGAATTTGGAGCTCTCTCTAGGTGATTATGTTGCTTGTTGAAGAGATTATCTCTCTCTCTCTTTACCCCCATGATTCTTGATCTTTCTCAACCATTTGGTGTTGTGTATTACAGAGATATATCATAATGGGGTTCTGGACACTGATGGAAGGGTTGTTGCTATTCGCAAACGCACTCGCTATCCTCAACGAAGACCGTTTCTTAGCACCCAGAGGATGGACACTCACGGAGCTTCACCAAACCGGCAAAAGAAACTCCCTCAAAGGCCAAATCGTTGGTCTCATCCACGCCTGCCACTACATGAGGCTCCCTCTCATGCTCTTTAACTTAATCGTCATCGTTTTTAAGCTCTTCTCCGGTTAATAACAAAATAAAATTAGATTCTAATAATTCAACCCAAACACACTTCTCTTTTTTTTTTTTTTGTTAACCCTTGTCGGAACAAGAACTTTGTTTGTTAATTCATTAAAATTCAAAACCTGTATACATTATTGTTCTGAAAAGACTTTGGATAGAGTTTCTTCATTCAACAGGGATCATGACTTCGTTGGTCTTGAAAGGAGGTAACGTCCAAGGAGGATTATACCTAGCAAGGACATAATCTCCGGTGATCTTAAACCCATCTCTCTCGAGATCACTCCTCAGCTTCTTAACCTTCTCCTCCACCACACTCTCTGCCGCATTTCCACCGAACGTGACCACGCCGTACTTCCTCCCTCCTTCCTCCTTAATCACCACCCTCTCGTCCGTCGGACGCGGCGCGTCCTCCGCCTTCTTGTACACTTCCGGCAACAGAAACTGCATCGTCACCGTCTTCTTCTCACTACCTTCTTCCTTGGTCACAACCGGAGCTGTCATGGCGATCTTCTCCCCTTCCTTGGTGATCACCGGAGCTGTCATGGCGATCTTCTCAGGCTTCTGGTTCTCCGGTTTGCCGAACACGCCTATGTACTTGGCCAAGACCGTGAACCCTCCGTCTCTGTTGTCTTTGAACTCAGAAGGATCGTAAGTGATCTCGGCCGCAACGGCGGGTGGATACTCACGAATCTCGTAACCGTCGCAGGATTTGACCACGGTGTATTTGGGTGTCTCCACGGAGATTTTACCAAACACCATTCCCATTATGTAAGCTTTGCCAAGAAAAGGTTTCCTACAGGTTTTGTTATTTATCAGTTTGGTTCTTGCGGTTGTTAAATGCAAATGTGTGGTTAGCATTTGGTAAGGTTGTGTATATAACGAAGATACGGATAAACTCAAATGGAATGTTTGGAAACATCGAGAAGTTTGTAACGACGACGCGTCATTGTTAGTATTTGCATGGTGGCAAAGATTTAGACAGAAGCAGTTTTGACACGTTTCTGTTTTGTGTGGTGGTTCAGAGAGTTACTTCCATTGGTACAAAGGCCCATGATCGTTTAGTAAGGCCCATGCTCGGGTGTTTCAGAACAGAACGTATGTTAGGTAAAACGGCACGCAGTTAAGAGTATCAAAGGTTTTAGTCCTGTCCGTACTATTGATTAAGATATATTCGTTACCAAACAGAGAAGTAGGTTTTGTCTTGTTTTTTTGTCGGCGCCATGTATAAATATTTCTCCAAGCCTTGACTGATGGTTAAGATTCGTTTAGATAGATTTTTTCTAGAGGCTTGTTTTGATTCTTTTCTAGTTCGAGCGTCGTGGAGCAATCGGTGATGAATTCCATGAAAAATTGTTATCCTTGCACTTTGATTGCTAGTGAAGATAAAAATGGGGTTTTCGATTCTGAGATGCTCCTGTCCTCTTCTCTTTTGCGTCGTCTTATCAAATCTTGATTTTTGATATTCATTTACGGATTGGATCGATGATATATTAGTTTATTAAACTGCGTTATCTATCTGCAAATCTCCTTCAAGGAGTTTGAAGAAACAATAAAAAAATTACTGAGATCCAGCTTTTGCTTTTTTTGATAAACATGTAATGGGGATAGCTTTTGGTTGATGTTAGAATCAGATCGATGATGTTAATCAAAAAACTGCGTTATCTATCTTAAAATCTCCGAAATAGGAGTTGCAGATACTAAACAGAATACGCTGAGATCTGATCTAATTCAGTTAACCAGTTTATGAAAACGGCATTGTCGTTTCTGGATTGGGGATTATTGATGAAACCTTAGCATAACTTAGCTAAGGATGACAGTTAGAATTTGCCTACCCATCTTAAAGACGGATCAATGAATATTGTTTTAGTGACCACAATTCATAAAGAATTATGATATAAACATGTGATTATGAAAAAAACTATTGAGCTGGACGAGCTGGACTGCCGCAAATGGACTACCTGTACATTCACATAATTAAACCGTTAACATTCACAATTACACATTTAGTTTGGTCCTCTTATAGTGTCCACAAGACTATTATACATCTTAAACCGTTAAAATATCATAATTATACATTTAACACTCATATAGATAATGAGTGCAGTGTCTTGACTTTATAAAATGGCGATTCTAGATGTATACAAGCTAATGAAATCATATAATCTTACCATTGAAACAAAAGAAGCGTTATTTTATCATATGATAAGAACAAAATGTGCTAAACATATTCGTAGACAGCTTGACATTATTAATCCAACGATCTAAAAACACACACAGCAAATAAGAACCACTGAAGATATAATTTGTTTAGACAAACCGGCCCAATTAGCAAGCCCAAATATTTTAAACCGAACGGTTCAGTTCCCAATTTTGACCATTACAAACAAAAATTGGATTAACCGGCGATAAATTACCGCTACAACCAAATGCAAAAATCGAAATTAAAACGTATCCAGTGGCGCTCGAAAATCTCCCGCTCCCCCCTCCGCTCCTTCGTTTACTTCTTCCAGATAATCTCATCGTCTATATAATCCAGATCTTTTTTAGTTTCGTTTAGTTTTCTCTTTCTCAGTTGCTTCGCATTTGGGTCTTATTAGGGTTTTACGAATCTTAAATCGGAGAAAAATGGCGAGGTCGAACAGATCCAAGAGCTCAGAGCGTGTAGTAGGCAAGGGTAAAGTGACTCCAGTGCAAGTCGCCTTCCTCGTGGATCGATACCTTTGCGACAATCGTTTCTTAGAGACGCGATCCATCTTCAGATCCGAAGCTTCTTCTCTCATCTCCAAATCTCCACTCCGTGAAGTAAAATAATAATACTCATCTGAAAACTTTCATTTTTATTTTATATTTTTGATCCTTCTTAATGGTTTTCTTATAAGATTCTCTCTGTTTATTAGGCTCCGTGCAGTTTGATACCACTGGGTGATATCTTGAATGATTACATCAGCCTCAAGGAGCACAAAGTCATTGTGGATCAAGAGAAGACTCGTGTTCAGAATCTATTACATGGGATGCAAAATGTCATGAACGCTTACAACTCCACCGCATCTGCTCTTCCACCTCCGGCGATTACTACGGCAGCTCCCGCGGCTACTCAAATGGTTGCCTCTACTTCTCAACCAAACAACATCAGCGTCTCTCCTTCAGGTACTATACTACTGCCACACGGTCTGGTTTAGAGACTGAAGCTGCTTGAGCTGATTGTTTTGTTAGTATCCGTTATGGTTTTGCAATTTATGTACAAGTAAGGTTTCTTCTTTATTGTGCCAAAGTCTCACACTTGGTTCATTTGTATCCAAAGAAATTATATAAAATAACCTGATCTTGCTTGTTGTATCCTGATTTTATATTTTTTCTAATGGAAAATGATATATTTCTTATTTTCAGGCGGCTCAGGGCATAACACGCCTAACCTTATGTCAGCATCATTGCCAGGAAACAAAAGAGTTGGGAATTTCACAGCTCCCTCTAGTCAATCTATTACCAAAAAGCGAAAGAGTCCTGAGGTTTCTCTAGAAGCTGCTCCTACAGATTCTAATAAAGGTCGGTCTACTGCAAAGTCTTGTTCTTTTCATTTGAATGCTGATTTTTTTTTTAAGTCTCCATTGCTTGTCCTTAAACGTCGTGTTGTGTCTTTATTACAGGAAGAAAAAAGATACCACGAGCTGCTAAGGTGGATAACAATGTAGCTAATGAGTCATCTGTTATCACATCAAGTGTGGCAAAGTGTTTGTTTGACAGTTCAGACTTGTCACCTCCGACCAATCCATCTTGTCTGAGTACACCACAAAGTCAAGTATCTCCTCAGAGTGATGTATCTATCACTCCTACAAACTGCACAATCGTCACTAAGGAGAGAATCACAGTCAGTCCTCACAAGCAAAATCCTTCTTACACTGTGGAAAGGAGCCATATGGTTTCTTCTTTCTCCCCAATCAAGTCTAATGCAAAGATGTCGAGTAAAAGAGATCATGTGAAAGGACGTCTCAACTTCGATGACGCTGAAGCAACAATGAACTTATCCCCACCTGCTTCTGGAGATTTTGTTTCGACTTCTTCATCTGGCTCCGAAGCAGAAGTTGATTTGTTTGATATAGATTTTCTGAGCGAGAACTTTCCATTCTCGGAAGTGCTTGTCGATTTCGATATTGCTTGTCAAGGAATGCCAGACCCTTGCCTGCCACAACCATCAAACTGTTCCTTTCAGTTAGCCTAAGCAGGCTTCTAGAAAGCTTTAACAGTAATGTAGATCACACAGTTTTGAAATTAAAGAATGCAATCCTTCATTTATTTATTTGGCTCCTAACTAGTCTCATGTTAAGTGAATATGAGTTTTTTTTTTCTTTAAGATGTTCTTTACAACTTAAACTATCTGAATCAAGCCAATTACTACAGCTTCTCCACGTTTTTGATGGCTTACAATGTAAAGCAGAAGAACCCCCTTTTGTGTCTTCTGCCCTATATTCAAATATGTTACTGAGTGTATACTTTTGCTATCAAAAGATTCATAGTTTTTGATAAAGTTAAAGGATACAATGAAATATAAAAACATCTTCTATTTTAAAATATCAAAAATTCCCTAAAACATCATCTATTTTGAAACGAATAAGAGTATATGCTAGACCTAGCATAATTTTATAGAGCTTAGAGAGAGAAATGAATGAAAACTACTTGTAACTCAAGTTAGACCATAACTACTGATGAACAACATAATATCATTTCTTATATAAAAGTTAAAACTCATAAAACATTTTTGTAAACATTTTTGTAAATCATTTAAGCTGTCCACCTGAATTGGCTCACCAACTCACCAGTCATATGTTTCTGCTGACCAAAAAAAAGGACTTAACAACTAGATACGTCCAGTTTCTGGTCTTTTATAAACAACTTTTCCAGTTTGAGCATGAACTGCTCAGACTGAACAGCTACTTGTGTTGTCGCTTTCTATGTTCATTAACGAACAAACCATAAAGAGTCAAAAAGAAAAGAAACCATTTAGAACTGTCTAAGATCTCGTTTAAATCTGCATAGGACCACCCAAAACCGTCTACCTCCACTCCACTTAATATAACACACATGCTTAACTCCAACGCATAAATAATTACCATAGTCTATGAGCAACCACCGTCTAAATACCGTTTTGACTACCTCTAATACGAACAACAAATAGTTAAAAGTTTGATTCTTTTAGTTTACTACTTAACTCTCACGTAAGATAATGTACTAATTTAAAGTATATGTCGACATTTTTATAGAACAAAAATCCAAAAAAATAATTCAAATGAAAACAAGAATAGGTATGTCTTGTCCACTAGAACCAGACCCACCAACTTAATAATATGTTGTTTACTTAAATTAATTCCCGTCAAAATTCGTTTTTACTCTTTTTGTTTCTTTCTTTCTTTTATTCCTTTGGTGGCTCAACATTTTGACGTGGAAAATGAGATTCCCATTTCTTTCTTAATTTTAATCTGTATGGCTTTATGAAATATCGTTATTCCTTACTTGTTTGAAATATCTTTCTTCCCCATAAAAGAAAAACTTAATCTAATTATTAGATCTGTTTTTTGGATAGTCTAATACATTGTAGCTTTTTTGGATGTTCCACTGCTAACTCATACAAGATTTAAGTGGTATATGTATAGCTTCCACATATAATGACAATGCTGTGTGAAAAAACACTTGTGGAGAAAGTATGTATTGAAGATGACATTAATTGCCTGAAAAATAACAAAAATCAAGAGAGTCTGAGAGTGAAAATATGCACCTGGTGTTGAGATTAATGTAATTATATTAAATTTAACTTTATCTAACTTAGTTGCTTAAACAACTCAATTAGACTAATAAAGAAGACAACAACTCCTACAATGTACATAGACCCAATTGTAAACCGTAGATGGTACAAAGTACAATTCAATCCAAAGAGATCAGGCCGTGATTAGATTGGTCGGAAGAAGGAATGGGTCAAAGTAAATCCAAAACTGGATATATTCTATAACGTAATGACATAACCACCCCTGTATTGTTTCTATTTTTGCTTGTTTTTCAAAAAGAATCGAGGATATAATGGGGTCTTCAACCATGAAATTAATTTTTGGAAGCAGATAATCCTTCGATCCCGAAATATCAGCCGTTGGATGCGGTGCACATAGCAAAGATGAAGATCACGTCGCTTAAACGTTGTACAAAATCTCTCTACTCGGAACCAACATCCCTTAAACTTGGGTAGAAACTTGTTCCCTTTTCTCTTTTTTTTTTATTTATCTCTCTTTAATCTGTCACTATTTCGTTTTGTTATATATAACAGTTGATTCTTGATCCAAGAACAATATCTTCTTCCTTCATAACATAGTGACATCATCACTCTGTTCTCAAGCTTGTTCCTGCTCCACCACCCCCATCACTTACTCCTCTTTCAAATTCGTTACACAGTTTCTCACAAATTAAATCATTTTAAAAGTTTTTAAGTTGGAGAAAATCACCAAATCCACCTAAACCCATTTCTTTAAATCATTTCATTTCTATTACCGTGGCATTAAAGAAAAAACCACATCATCTTCCAGCTTAGTATAATGACAGAGATCGATTTAGAACAAGGAGCGGCGTACGGTTATCACCGCCGCTCGTTCGGTGGAAGTGACGTCAGCGTATATTATTCAGACGGGGAGGACATGACGTCATGTTACTCATACTTCTATTCGACCACGGGAGTAGGACCGTACGAATACGAAGGAGGAGAGTCGAGGAAAGTGTCGTCCGTGATGAGTTCCTCGGAGATGGATGAGGATGGGGGTGATGATGCGACGGCGCCGCCGGAGAAAGACTGTAGGATATGTCATTTAGGGGTGGTGGAAACGAGCGGTGGAGGTGCGATGGAGTTAGGGTGTTCGTGTAAGGAAGATTTGGCTATTGCTCATAGACAATGTGCCGAAACTTGGTTCAAGATCAAAGGCGACAAGTTAGTAACCTACTTTTATCTCCTCTTTATTTTTTTGGTTTAGTGGTTCTACTTTTGTTTAATTGAGTTCTTAATTACTTTTAAGAAAAAAAAAAACAAAATCTTAAGATTTTGTTATTAACGTGTTCAAGATCTTGTTATGATTCTTTCTGCAATAAATTACGGGGTTTTATTAACTTTTTCACTCTTTAGTTATACTTTTTTTTGGACGTTTTATTGATTTCTATTTAAAAATAATGTTTTATAATTAAGCACGTAATTTTTTGGTGTTGATGTGTTATATGCACATGTTGCCGTGACGACTTAAACACCAAAACTTTGTTAGGTTATAGGAAGATTAACATATTATTACTGAAACAGAATCTGCGAGATTTGTCAATCGGTAGCCAAAAACGTGGGCGGTGCAAACGAGATGGTTACGTCAACAGTGGACGAAAGAGAGGTGAGAAACGGTGGAGGCGGTGAGGAGACTGCGGCCGTAGCAGCAGCAATGGCGATAGAGAACAGGTGGCAGCCACAGAGAGTGGTGAATATAGTGTTAGCTTGTATGGTCTTTGGCTTCGTCGTGTCATGGCTCTTCCATTTCCATGTTTCATCTTCTTCTTGAAACTTCACTATACATTACGCTCTTTCTTTGCATTCAAACAACATATTTTTACTATCAAGAGTTTTTGATTCTTTGTATATATGTAAACAAACAAAAACTATCAAAAAAAAAAAATGAATGATTAAATCTGGAGAGGATAATAAAAAGCAACGTTTCTTATAATAATAAAATTGACAACAAAAATAAAAAACAACGTGATCCAACAAGTCATTGCTTGGGGGACAAGGAACTGAAAAATGTACAGAGTAGCATAGCCCTAACATCTCTCTATAAGAGTTCTCTTCATGAGCAATGACCATCATGTCTTCATGACGCCATTGCTTAGCTGTATTCATATATATAGTTCTTGCTCCAAGTCTGGTGCGAGTTTTCATGCGCCGTTCAATGAGTTATCAGTGTGAACTCCGTTGCTATCTATCTTCCCGTTCACTTGAGCCCTTGGTCTCTAAACACAACCGAAAGAAAAAGAGCAATTTATGTACAAGTAAGGTTTCTTCTTTATTGTGCCAAAGTCTCACACTTGGTTAATTTGTATCCAAAGAAATTATATAAAATAACCTGATCTTGCTTGTTGTATCCTGATTTTATATTTTTTCTAATGGAAAATGATATATTTCTTATTTTCAGGCGGCTCAGGGCATAACACGCCTAACCTTATGTCAGCATCATTGCCGGGAAACAAAAGAGTTGGGAATTTCACAGCTCCCTCTAGTCAATCTATTACCAAAAAGCGAAAGAGTCCTGAGGTTTCTCTAGAAGCTGCTCCTACAGATTCTAATAAAGGTCGGTCTACTGCAAAGTCTTGTTCTTTTCATTTGAATGCTGATTTTTTTTTTAAGTCTCCATTGCTTGTCCTTAAACGTCGTGTTGTGTCTTTATTACAGGAAGAAAAAAGATACCACGAGCTGCTAAGGTGGATAACAATGTAGCTAATGAGTCATCTGTTATCACATCAAGTGTGGCAAAGTGTTTGTTTGACAGTTCAGACTTGTCACCTCCGACCAATCCATCTTGTCTGAGTACACCACAAAGTCAAGTATCTCCTCAGAGTGATGTATCTATCACTCCTACAAACTGCACAATCGTCACTAAGGAGAGAATCACAGTCAGTCCTCACAAGCAAAATCCTTCTTACACTGTGGAAAGGAGCCATATGGTTTCTTCTTTCTCCCCAATCAAGTCTAATGCAAAGATGTCGAGTAAAAGAGATCATGTGAAAGGACGGCTCAACTTCGATAACGCTGAAGCAACAATGAACTTATCCCCACCTGCTTCTGGAGATTTTGTTTCGACTTCTTCATCTGGCTCCGAAGCAGAAGTTGATTTGTTTGATATAGATTTTCTGAGCGAGAACTTTCCATTCTCGGAAGTGCTTGTCGATTTCGATATTGCTTGTCAAGGAATGCCAGACCCTTGCCTGCCACAACCATCAAACTGTTCCTTTCAGTTAGCCTAAGCAGGCTTCTAGAAAGCTTTAACAGTAATGTAGATCACACAGTTTTGAAATTAAAGAATGCAATCCTTCATTTATTTATTTGGCTCCTAACTAGTCTCATGTTAAGTGAATATGAGTTTTTTTTTTCTTTAAGATGTTCTTTACAACTTAAACTATCTGAATCAAGCCAATTACTACAGCTTCTCCACGTTTTTGATGGCTTACAATGTAAAGCAGAAGAACCCCCTTTTGTGTCTTCTGCCCTATATTCAAATATGTTACTGAGTGTATAATTTTGCTATCAAAAGATTCATATACTCCTTTTGTTCCAAAATACATGAAGTTTTAGAATGTGACATAACTATTAAAAAACTTATTTTTTATCGAAAAAGATATCATTAAAATATAAATTAAAAATTATTTAACCAATCATAAAACAGAGTACAAAATATGATTGATTACACAGTTTTTGATAAAGTTAAAAGGTACAATGAAATATAAAAACATCATCTATTTTGAAATAACAAAAACTCCCTAAAATATCATCTATTTTTAATTGAAACGGATGTAGTATATGTTAGGCCTAGCATAATTTTGTAGAGCTTAGAGAGAGAAATGAATGAAAACTACTTGTAACTCAAGTTAGATCATAACTACTAATGAATAACATAATATCATTTCTTATATAAAAGTTAAAACTCATAAAA
This sequence comes from Brassica napus, assembly GCF_020379485.1. Classification (NCBI taxonomy): domain Eukaryota; kingdom Viridiplantae; phylum Streptophyta; class Magnoliopsida; order Brassicales; family Brassicaceae; genus Brassica; species Brassica napus. Next base: position 4,225,328 of record NC_063438.1, read on the forward strand.
CATTATTGTAAATCATTTAAGCTGACCACCTGAATTGGCTCACCAACTCACCAGTCATATGTTTCTGCTGACCAAGAAAAAGGACTTAACATTTAGATACATCCAGTTTCTGGTCTTTTATAAACAACTTTTCCAGTTTGAGCATGAACTGCTCAGACTGAACAGCTACTTGTGTTGTCGCTTTCTATGTTCATTAACGAACAAACCATAAAGAGTCAAAAAGAAAAGAAACAATTTAGAACTGTCTAAGATCTCGTTTAAATCTGCATAGGACCACCCAAAACCGTCTACCTCCACTCCACTTAATATAACACACATGCTTAACTCCAACGCATAAATAATTACCATAGTCTATGAGCACCCAGCGTCTAAATACCGTTTTGACGACCACCTTGAGCGTCTTTATACAACCTCTAATACGAACAACAAATAGTACATATCTTAGTACATATCTAAATGCCTCCTACCAGCATCTTTTAATGCATTTACAGCTTAAAATGACTACTTAGCAATTTTGCCAAAAAAAAAAAAAATAGTTAAAAGTTTGATTCTTTTAGTTTACTACTTAACTCTCACGTAAGATAATGAACTAATTTAAAGTATCTGTCGACATTTTTTATAGAACAAAAATCCAAAAAAAAAAAGATTCAAATGAAAACAAGAATATGTATGTCTTGTCCACTAGAACCAGACCCACCAACTTAATAATATGTTGTTTACTTAAATTAATTCCCGTCAGAATTCGTTTTTACTCTTTTTGTTTCTTTCTTTCTTTTATTCCTTTGGTGGTTCAACATTTTGACGTGGAAAATGAGATTCCCACTTCTTTCTTAATTTTAATCTGTATGGCTTTATGAAAAATTGTTATTCCTTGCTTGTTTGAAATATCTTTCTTCCTCGTAAAAGAAAAACTAATTAATCTAGTTTTTAGATCTGTTTTTTTGGATAGTCTAATACATTGTAGCTTTTTTGGATGTTCCACTGCTAACTCATACAAGATTTAAATGGTATATGTATAGCTTCCATATATAATGACAATGTTGTGTGAAAAAAAAAACTTGTGGGGGGGGGGGGGGGGGGGGGGGGGGGGAAGTATATATTGAAGATGAGATTAATTGCCTGAAAAATAACAAAAATCAAGAGAATCTGAGAGTGTTGAGATTAATAATTACATTAAATTAATGTTATCTAACTTAGCTGCTTAAACAACTCAATTAGACTTCTAATAAAGAAGACTGAAGACAACAACTCCTACAATGTACATAGACCCAATTGTAAACCGTAGATGGTGTGGTACAGAGTACAATTCAATCCAAAGAGATCAGGCCGTGATTAGATTGGTCGGAAGAAGGAATGGGTCAAAGTAAATCCAAAACTGGATATTCTATAATGTAATGACATAACCACCCCTCTATTGTTTCTATTTATGCTCGTTTCTCAACAAGAATCGAGGACAAAATGGGTATTTTCAACTATGAAATTACTTTTTGGAAGAAGATAATCCTTCGATCCCGCAATATCAGCCGTTGGATGCGGTGCACATAGCAAAGACGAAGATCACGTCGCTTAAACGTTGTACAAAATCTCTCTACTCGGAAGTCGGAACCAACATCCCTTAAACTTGGTAGAAACTTGTTCCTTTTTTTTTAATCTATCACTATTCTTTTTGTTATATATAACAGTTGCTTCTTGATCCGAGAACAATATCTTCTTCCTTGATAACATAGTGACATCATCACTCTGTTCTCAAGCTTGTTCCTGCTCCACCACCACCACCATCACTCACTCCTCTTTCAATTTCGTTACACATTTTCTCACAAATTAAATCATTTTAAAAAGTTTTTGAGTTGGAGTAAATCACCAAATCCACCTAAACCCATTTCTTTAAATCATTTCATTTCTATTACCGTGGCATTAGAGAAAAACACACACACACATAACCTTCCAACTTTAGTTATGACAGAGATTGATTTAGAACAAGGAGCGGCGTACGGTTATCACCGCCGCTCGTTCGGTGGAAGTGACGTCAGCGTATATTATTCAGACGGGGAGGACATGACGTCATGTTACTCTTACTTCTATTCGACCTCGGGAGGACCGTATGAATACGAAGGAGGAGAGTCGAGGAAAGTGTCGTCGGTGATGGGTTTGTCCGATGTGGATGATGATGATGGTGATGATGATGCGACGGCGTCGCCGGAGAAAGACTGTAGGATATGTCATTTAGGGGTGGTGGAAACGAGCGGTGGAGGTGCGATGGAGTTAGGGTGTTCGTGTAAGGAAGATTTGGCTATTGCTCATAGACAATGTGCCGAAACTTGGTTCAAGATCAAAGGCGACAAGTTAGTAACCTACTTTTATCTCCTCTTTATTTTTTGGTTTAGTGGTTCTACTTTTGTTTAATTGAGTTCTTAATTACTTTTAAGAAAAAAAACAAAATCTTGAAATTTTTGTTATTAACGTGTTCAAGATCTTGTTATGATTCTTTCTGCAATGAATTACGGGGTTTTATTGTTTTTTTCACTCTTTAGTTATACTTTTTTGGATGTTTTATTGATTTCTATTTAAAAATAAAAAGTTATATAATTAAGCACGTAATTTTTTGGTGTTGATGTGTTATATGCACATGTTGCCGTGACGACTTAAACACCAAAACTTTGTTAGGTTATAGGAAGATTAACATATTATTACTGAAACAGAATCTGCGAGATTTGTCAATCGGTAGCCAAAAACGTGGGCAGTGCAAACGAGATGGTTACGTCAACAGTGGACGAAAGAGAGGTGAGAAACGGTGGAGGCGGTGAGGAGACTGCGGCCGTAGCAGCAGCAATGGCGATAGAGAACAGGTGGCAGCCACAGAGAGTGGTGAATATAGTGTTAGCTTGTATGGTCTTTGGCTTCGTCGTGTCATGGCTTTTCCACTTCCATGTTTCATCTTCTTCTTGAAACTTCAATATACATACGCTCTTTCTTTGCATTCAAACAACATATTTTTACTATCAAGAGTTTTTGATTCTTTGTATATATGTAAACAAACAAAAACTATCAAAAAAAAAAATGAATGATTAAATCTGGAGAGGATAATAAAAAGCAACGTTTCTTATAATAATAAAATTGACAACAAAAATAAAAAACAACGTGATCCAACAAGTCATTGCTTGGGGGACAAGGAACTGAAAAATGTACAGAGTAGCATAGCCCTAACATCTCTCTATAAGAGTTCTCTTCATGAGCAATGACCATCATGTCTTCATGACGCCATTGCTTAGCTGTATTCATATATATAGTTCTTGCCCCAAGTCTGGTGCGAGTTTTCATGCGCCGTTCAATGAGTTATCAGTGTGAACTCCGTTGCTATCTATCTTCCCGTTCACTTGAGCCCTTGGTCTCTAAACACAACCGAAAGAAAAAGAGCATTAAAGATCAAACTATGTGACTGGTTCAGACAAGACAGGTTCAGATGCGCTTACCCAATCAGCAGGATCAACACCGTTCCCATTCAACAACAGCTTGTGGTTCTCTTCTTTAGTTCTCTCTTTAGAGATTACTGGGAGCAACACCGTGGTCCGATCTGGTAACTCTGATGTACGTAAAAGAAGAAGATATGAGAAACCGAGTCTCTCTGCCAAAACAAGACCACAAGACAAGATATGATCAAACCTGGTAGTTTCTTGTCCAGACAAAACACAACCAAGTTAACAGTGTACCTAAACGGAGAAAGAATCAAAAACAACAATAAGTCATTATCTTTGTATCCAGTTGCGGTTAATTTGTTGCTTGATGGCAAAACCATACCAGGCAACAACAACATCGACAGTGTAATGTTTACGGGAGGCAATGATCAAGAGGCTCTGCACGAAAGCAATGAGCCATCCAAACAGCTTTATGAACCTGAGACAGAAGGAGTGATGCGGAGATGTCTTTTTACAAAGTAAGCTTAAGTTGAAGAAGTTTTATACCTTTTAGTGCCGTACTTCTGGTAAGTAAGGACAAAGACAAGCGTGAATATCATATGCGACGAGAAGATCAGGTCTCCACATCCGTACATCACCCCATGAGCTGATAAGATCAACATCATCACATGAGAACACAAGCAAAACAAAGAAGATGCGTGTGAATAATGCAGACTCACGGTTAATCTCGAGAACCTCAAGGGGGCTTTTGGGCCATGGCAACGTGGAAACTTTAGATCCCTGTTGCAAAAGTAGGAACACATAAGCTTAACTCATAAGACACACACATGAGGATCTCAGTTGCTTTTACCTCGCGACAGTGATAGTTTGGTCCAGGAAGCTGAGTGGAATAGAAAGTTATAACACGGAGAAACTGACATGCCTGAAAAAAAAAAAAAACAGAAACATCGACAAACTTCAAAACTGACAAGACAAAGTAACCTCAGCAAGCTTAAAACACTTACAACTAAGAACGCTAGAACTCTGCACCATATCAAGACAGTGTATATCTTTTTGCTTTTCAGGATGAATGGATGGAAAGTCCACTGAAAAAATAAAAGGCTCAAGGAGTATCAATATCGAAAAGTCCAGTGAAGAAACTACGAATGCTGAAAGACTCACTAGGAAGAAAGAAACAAAAACACTAGTGAAGACGGTTTCACTTATGTAGCTTCTCTCTTGACCAAGCTCCTATACAATGGAATAACCAAAGTTATAAGATATGTATTCTGATCTATTGAATGAACATATATATATAGCTGAAAGGTCTGAGATCAAACCGGAAGAAGAAAGTAGCCAAGATCCTGGAGAGTGGGTCCGGGGAGATGAATGTAATGAACTCCTTTAGCAGCTAAACCATGAATGTACTGCACACAACATAGAGTGTCAAAACAACACAAACTCAAGAAACATGTATAATCCAAGCACTAACTATTTTGGAAAAGAAAACAATCCTTAAGAACACTGTTTCTGCTGAAAAAGGAAAGCTTTCTCCAAAAGTTACCATTTATAACAAAAAAAAACCCATTAATCATACTCCAACAAAGTAGAAACAAAGAGTCATTATTAACACTCACCATAAAAAGTAAAGTTTTCAATCTGATCATTACAAACTGATGAGAACAAAAGATGAGAAGCTCACCTGACAGATAATGCCAGCGAGAAGGTACTTCCAGTTCTCAGCGAGAAGACCAATCTCCGTTGCTATCTCCGACCAAAACCTCTTCCACAGCTAATAAAAAAAAAAACAAAACGAATCAGCCAGTAAAATGTGAAAGACACAGAAGTAAAATAACGAACCTTGGAAGATTCACGACGAATGTAAAGAGTCATATCTTATTCTTCTTGTCGTGTCTCAATCATTTAGCTCAAAAACAAAACACTCCACCGGAAAAAAAAAACTCAAATCTTTGTGTAAAGTTCTTTTATTAGTCTCGCCGGAAAAGTGTATTCAGGGGTCAACGATCGAGAAGGTCAATCGAAGATTCAAGAACGAGAGATGCAGCGAGTGAACAAGAATTAACAGAGAGAGAGAGAGAGACAAAGATCGAAGAAGAAAAGAGATTTCCTTTAGCAGAATCTAAGATTTAAAAAGGGGCCACGGAGAAACGGTTGAACTGAAATTTTCAATTTTAGACAAATTAAAATCATTTTTTTTTTTTGATTTTAATTTGTCTAAAAAAAAAAATCATTGGTTGTTCAAAAAATAAAAGACAAATTAAAATCATTTTTAACAAAAAAAAATACATGCACAGAATAAAAAAAGAACAAAAAATTAAAATCATTATTTTATACATATTTTTAGAAAAAATTAGAGATATCAATATTTAGGGAGATTGGAATTCTTTAAAATGCGTCAATAACAAACTAATCAGGATTAATTTTTTAAGTGGTTGCTACTCTTTTTTTTGAGTGAAAAATATAGTGATTAACAAAAAATAAGATTAATTATTTATAGAGTAAATTTATTGTTTATTCTATTATATGTAGAGTGAAAGTTAAAGCAGATTGAAGTATTTTTACTATAGAAATAAAATGGGGCTTGAGATGTTTTAAACCAATTGGAGACAGAGTATTCTTAATAGGAAACAAGTCCTACCCTCAAAATTATCAGAAATGGATTTTCTCAATAAAACTAAAAAGGAGTCAATGGTCACGACATGAAGAAGAAGAACCCACCAACCGTTATTGACGCTTTGTTTTAAACCTCCAAAGGTGATGTCGGGTGAGTAGAGCTAGTAGTGGCCAATTTGCATCATAATACAAAGGTTTAAAATTATTAATTTAGGATTAACACTACACGTGGTGGGACATGATTTTGGAGGAAGGAGCATGTGGGACTGTGTGTAGTTGGGTAAAGCAGTGAAGCATGTCTGTCAAATACGGTTGTATCCTCACATCAGTCGAGTTGTCTGTCTAGATGTCTATTATCCTCAACTAAACCAAAAAAAAAAACTATTCTTTTTTTTTTGGTAAAATGTTAAGAAAAAAAAACTATTCTTTCTATTTTTTAAATAATGATTTCTTTAGAATGTTCATCACGTTAAATAAAAAGTATCATAATTTTCAACTCAAAATTATTTAACAAAATGAATGTAGCATAAGTCCATTAGTTACAATTATTTTATTAGATACTAATTTTAAATAATGTTTTCTTAAAATAATTTTTATATCATGTTAAATACTCTTTCGGTTCATATTATATGACATTTAACACAATGCACGAATAACTAATTTATTTAAATATTAATATAAAATAATAAAAATACAATTGATAAAATAAAATAAAAATTGGATTTGTGAAAACAACAACAAAACTTCCTTAAATCATCATATGTATTGAAATGGGAAGTAAGAAAAATCTATCATAATTTTCAACTCAAAGTTATTTAACAATGAATGTATCTTATAATCTTCAATTCGAAGCAGCAACCCTCATATGTTGTTAACATTCAAGCAAACCACATAACAAATAGTTAATTTTCTTACCTTTAGACTGATATAAGAGGTAGATTCATACTTAGATCCATGTAGTATTAGTCCATTAATAACTAGATATAAGCTTAAATTAACCAATAATGATTTGATGGTTTGTTTTTATTACTTGTTCGATGTTTTGTCTCTTCAAAACCACTTATTCCTCCTCTTCACACCAGTTCTGATAATTGCTTACTGCCAACGAGATAAAGAACGCTTCCAATAGAAAGACCGTTGAACCGAACTCAGCAGAGTGGAGTTCATTGTCGTGTGTCACCATCTTGAATGCTGGTTCAGTTTTTTCCTGTAAGAAATTAAAGAATGTTAACAATGATTCAGACCATCAATACATTGAACATAACTAGTTACCTGATGATCAAACAGTTGAAAACTAGAGAAAGTTTGAGACTTTGTACGATGATCATTAGACAAGACACGGAGTTTGCAACCTACTACATTGAATCCGTTCGGATATTTAATCAGTTCCGGTTTGGGTTCGGTACTACTTTTTCGGATCGGGTTCGGTTCGGTTGGATTCGGTTTTTTTGTCCAGCCCTAGCTTCTGAACTCTGTTTCTTGTCTGAACAATAGCTGCAACCTCTTCGTTTGTCTCAACACCGAACAAAACAGATTCTGATTTGCGCGTTGCTGAGTCCGAGTTAGTCTTCATTTGACCGATGACGGTATGTATAAATGGATGGTTGTTCTTGTGGCGGCCTAACCAGTTTCCATTCTTGTTCTTTACTTCTTTGATGGTGTACAAGGTGTAAGAACGTGTAGAAGAATCTGAACTCTTCATGGTGGCAGCAAGAACGTTGTTGTCAACCACAAACTGAAACAAACTGATACCTTTTCTCAAAGTGAATTGCAAAATAGCATGAGATCTTGAGCTGCACTGATTCTTCTCCATTTGTAAGGAGACATTCTTTTCGGTCTTCGGTATTATTAAAGGGCCTGATCTAGCTCTAGTGTGGACATTAGGCTTTGTTCTGGTGGAGTGATTGGTGTAAACTGAGTCATTGAATGTCAAAGGGCCTGATTTATCTGAAGCATGAGATGTGCTTGAGAATGTAGGGACAGAGGATGAGCTTTCTTTGGAACTGAAGCTTCTACTCATGTGACTAAAACTGAAGCGCCGGTTGGGAGAAGCATGTCTTTCTTTTTTGGATGTCATTGTAGGTATCTTTTGATCCAACAAAGAGTTTTGGTTCCTCTCTGTTACATTAACCAAACTTGAACATTCACCTAGGACATCATCTTGTCTTCTATCTTGATGTTCTTTATGCATCCTTCTCATGTTTGGAGGAGAGAAACTTAGATGCTGCTTGGGGCTTTGAATCTAGCTCCAATCTTTTGACAACACCGGTTGCTAAATCAAGCTCCAACGAGCTTGTAGAAGCTTCCATTGGATCAGTGTCATAACTACACCAAGCTCCTTCGGTTCCTTGTGAAGTAGAATCCACCTTGGAATGTTCAAAATGTTTCCAATCCAAAACACCAAAAACTCAAGGCCTTTCCACGGATATCTTGAGTTCTTCTTGGTGGATCCAACATATCACGCTTCACCAGCTCATCTTTGTCTCGATGATATCTATCCTCATGAACCGTAGAGGCTCTTTGTTGCCTCACACTTTCCCTTTTACATGTTTCTCACGAGAAATAGAATAGAGCGGGGATCACTTACCAAGAAAAAAACTCAGGCGGATCAGAGATATTTCATGAGAAAGTTGCGCGACGAAGAGAGAGAGAGTGGTGGCGCGAAATCAAAAAGCAGAGGGCGAAGGAAGAAGAAGAAGATTGTTATTTAGTGTGTAGATTCAGACAGAAGCAAAGAACTTTAAAACCACCACTCAAGTCCAAACGGATTCTCTGTCTGATGAGAGTACATATTATCTCTCTCTCTCTCTTTAGTTTCAGTTACTTCATTTAATAATATAACTAGTATTAAGCCCATGCTATGCATGGGAATATATATTTTTTTTGGTAAAAACATGTGAATGTTTTTTTATTTCAAATAAAATAAAATTTAAATTATATATAACTAAAATAACATGTATTATTTAACTTTGATATATATAAGAGAATGTTAACACACTTATCATTAACTAACCACAAATATACTGTACAAATGAAGTTATAGATTCATTTCACTATTTTTATATTGATGTTATATTAGCTAGCTTGTTTGATATAAATATTAGTTTGAAGCTTTTTTGTATGATTTTTCTTTCATTGGCTAATTACATTTAGTAATTCATTCAGTATCTCCATTTACAAAAACTAATATTATCTTTCTAAAATGTTGAAAGTAAGTCGTTGTATTTGGCATATATGGCATCATGAGCGTGATAGATGGCATTAAAATGTTAATTTAAATTTCAAACTAGCTTTAATCTTGGAAGATGGAAGACATATCACCTACCTTGATTAAATTTATCAATGATGATCCATCCCCACAAAGCATTGGTTCAACACTAAATTTATCAACTACAAAATATTGAATAACTAGAATCCTACCCGCGTTAAAACGCGGATTATGTTTCTTACAATTTAAAAGATTTGACGAAGTCTTTTGCTATAAGCATTTAATAAATACAATTTGAGTAAGTTCAATGTTAATTTAGGCATGGATTTCATATATATTGTAGTCACCAACCTATTGTTACACAGTAATAATTCCATTGACTCCATAATTATTTGGGTTCAGTAATTCGATGTCTTTCATTATTAAGCGGGTAAACCCGTTAAAAACAAACTACGTTGAACAAATACATTAAAGAGAAAATTACCTAATTTATCAATATATAAACATGCTTTTTGTTGGGAACTAATAATTAATTAGATATGTGTGATTTTATTTTAGTTCAAAATGACAACCTTTTAATAGTAGATAAAAATATAACTCTAAATTAATATATTAGATAGTTAAAAAAATTAAATAATGATGCTGTAGATTAATTTATTCATGTTTTTCATGAAGAACAAAATTCTAATACATGTTACTTTGATTCAAACGTTGAGAAAATGAGTTTCACCGAGGAAGATTCATTAATGTTAAAGCATATAAGGACGATAGGGTATAAATCAAGGAACATGTCCATGTGTTTGTTTATTTCACAAGAAACAAAAATTATAGAATGGGTAACTTTGGATGATTCAAACATTAAGAAAATGATCTTTTAGGTTCATGTGTTCGTGTGTTAGAACAAATAACTGGGATTTTGTGTACAAAAAAGAACAAATAGTTGAGAATAAGTATAGTTCAATGACCAGGTTAGATCTGATAAGGAAAATTCAAATCGGTAAGTCGTTTGACGTACCCGATGATCAAGGTAGAATAAATTAATTATTCATAAATAAGTATAATGGTATATGAAGTGTTTAGTCACAACATTCCAAATTTAAAACATGCCAAGGAATGCAAAGCGGGTCCAGCCCATTCATTACTATCAGCCTATAATCGGCCCATTGAAATCTACTTATTACACTACAATCCTAAAGCGTTTCTCATAAGTTATTTTCCTCGGCCGCCGCTTCTCACGTCTGTTCTTGTTCATCCTAAGACGGATAGTTACATTCACCACATCCGCCAATGTTATGTTTGAGAACGCTGAGGTAAGAATATTTAAAACATCCCGCCAATGTCAAATGAAGGAGAGGATCTTCACTCACACGCTGGATGAGATTTTTTTGGATTTGGTTAAGTCTAATATCTAGTATCGGGTTTTTAATTGGGTTTGGTTATGTCTAAATATCGGTAAAAAATTTCTACTTTCTCATTGCATATCTTTAGTTTCAAAACACTATAATTTAATTTAAAACTAATGGTAACATTTTATTTTATTTATCATCATCAAGAACCATTACACTTCAATGGTAATTAACAAACCCCTTCCTATTGAAAAAAAGCCAATCTCCTCTAATGCATCGGCAAAATATAAATTTAAATCCTAATATTAGACTCACCATGTCCTTGTGCTTACACAATAAGTTTAATTTTCTTTTTGATTATTATAATTCTTTTTTTCTTTTTGTTTTTAAGCTTGGTCAGAAGAAGTTGTGTGGTTAGAACATGCATAAAATTGTCAAAAAAGTAACTACTTTGTTTTCAACTCTTTCTCTTAATATCATTAGAACATACTAAAAGTTAACTCAAAATGCTTAAAATTAACTATTTTGTATATCCCCAATTTTTTTGTAATGGCTTGTGATAAACTTATTCTTACTTTGAAAATAAAATACATTTATATACGTATAAGGAAAAAAATTAGAAAAAAGAAGATATTTGACGTACAAAAGATACTTTACGTAATAAGCTACCTAGCATACGATATATATATATATATCTTGCATTAATATGTTTGTTTGTAAGCTAAAATCGAATTTTGGTTACAAATATACAATTACAGGGCCATATACTTTATTGATGGACAGGGCGTAGCTTTTTGAAAGAAAAATCCGACAAGCAAATCTTGAGTTTGCTTCATAACAAGAACATAGCATATAATTCGTAGGACCCAATCTTTTGCCTCAAGAAGAAACACTTTTTATAGGAGAGACTAGAGACACCCCTATTTCCACTAAGACAACGACTTGCCAATTCTCCTTTTACCCCCAAATTAAAGGAGATGTTGACAAGTAAAAGCAACGTCGTAGTAGAGGCATGGAACACAACCACAACGCAAACGCAGGTGCAGACCCCCCACAGACCGTCACTGATACACCCAACTTTCTATTGGAGTTATAACTGCGAAGTGCTTTTCCATGGATGGCCTGGCTCTAGCCGTTCGATGTATGCTCTTGCGCTTATATTTGTCTTCTCTTTGGCGTTCTTAGCTGAGTGGTTTACCCGGTGCTCTGACGCTGCGGCTTCCATCAAACCGGAGGCTGATAAGGTTGCTAAGGTGGCCTTTCGTACGGGTATGTATGCGGTCAAGTCTGGCTTCAGCTACCTTGTGATCCTAGCCGTTGTTTCGTTCAATGGTGGTGTTTTCATCTCAGCTATTTTGGGGCATGCTTTTGGTTTTGTCGTTTTTCGTGGCCGGGCGTTTCGGAATGTGGGTCGGGTTGACGGGTAAGAATCCCGCATTTTTTGCGTTTTAACCCAACCCAACGAGAACTGAAGTCATTTGTTTCTTTATTTATTTGATTTGATTTGTGTGTTCTTTCGAATGAATGAAAGAAGAGAGTTGTTTATGATACAACGTTGAATTGGGTGAGTGGCCCGTTTGTTATTTGTTTTTCATTTGATTTATTTTGTGATAACTTCAACGAATTATACAAAAGTCAATAATACTCTTTCGTGGAATGTATATATCACCACCAAATTCAAATAAGTCATGTGTCTTTTCATTTCGTCATTTCTCCGACTATTTTGTAAGTATTTAGATATTGAGTCTGATAAGTTTTCAACCCAAAATTAATTGGTGATAACTGAATTAATTCATCTCTCTAATATATTACTTAAGATGTCTTCTTACTTCCGATCCGAGAGATTTTGTCTCTAATAATAGAAAACAAAATGCTTATTTTATACCATCTACTTTTTCATAAAGACAATTTTGGTGTGGGTTATATTTGCTCACTGCTCACTCGGGAATTATATGAACCAACAAAACAGTGATATCCAGCACTCTGTCGTCAGTTGTGCAGGTTAAGTTTCCAGATGTATAGTTGGTTTTCACTGTAAGAGATTCGATAGTGCTGGATAGGAAATGATATAATTTTCCAAAAACATCTGAGCCACTGAGATTGTTGTATAGTTATCATATTTAAATGTCAACACATGAATGTTATATCGCACAAAGAGACGGTCTTAACTATTCTGTTGTAAGAGGTACCTTATCTAAATTAGTGGATATCTCTTATCTTTGAGGTATGATTACTTTCCTCCCATCTTCTTTGACCTCTATTTTGATCAAGAAGACTAGCGCCTTTCAATTATCTCATACATGGTTACTTTCTAAATTGTCCCATGTGCTGTTTTGTTGATTAGAGATATTCTTTGGTTCTCATGTTAGACGGGTGAAAAGTGTTTTTTTTTTTTTGTAAAAGACGGATGAAAAAAGTTCTTGGTATATATATAAAACTTTTTTTCTTGGTATTTATATTTGACCAAAACTATTATTAAAAATAAGATTTCGGTTTTGGTGTTAGACCAAACGGTAGCCTAACTCTTCTCTTATGTAAGAAGAGTGGTTATAGTGTGTGAAAATTTGTTTGCAATGTAAGTTTAAAGCACCATTTTGTTTTGGTCTCTTTTTTTCCTCGTATAGACATTGACAGAGGTGTCTTTGCATATAGTGTTACATAAGAGAAGAGTTATGTAACATAAATAAATATGCTATTGAGTTGTGTTTAATATGAAAATAAAATCGAAATATATAGTGTTAACATTAACATAATGTTACTACTCATATAATATAATCTTCTTAAAAACACATATGAAAACATACTAAATTTAAGATATATTTGCTCTTCATTTTTTCTCTTTTTTTTCATGAACTTCACATGTTTTGCGTGTGTAACTTTAGTCCGTAGGATACACATAATGGTATCACAATTTATCTTACATACGCTTTCACATGCTAAATGTGGGATGCAAAACGTAAAATATACAATCACAAAGCATACCGCGTGTGTTGTGGATATATGTGTCAACATGTTTTCTGAGTAGAAACTTCAACCTTGAAAAGAGGGACTTATTTTGATAGCGGGAATACATCTGGTGTAACTTAGAGTATCTCCAAACAATTGTTATTTTGAATTGTTCAAACCCACCTCTATTTATTCTTCTATTTTTTTCTCTATTTATAGATGAAAAAATAACATTTCTCTATTTTTCACTTTACATTTAAAGATTGCTATTTTATAAAAATACATACGAGCATATATCTTACATCTATTATAGAGTTCTTCTATTTTAATTGTACAAATAGAAAAATATATTGAAGATGGTCTTAAGGCATCTCTAATCGTATTTTAGAATTTTTCGTTATATTCAATTCTAAAATAAAATAATTTTATTATAAAATTAGATTTGCTTCAATAGTTTACTCTATAACGGAATATTATTTTTTACTCTAAAAATAAAGTAAAAAATAACATTTATCTATATTTTACTTTATAATAGAATAACTATATTATAAAATAAATTATTGTAAAAAATCTAACTCTTTAATAAAATTATTTATTTTAGAATAAAATATTAAATAAATTATAGATTACCATTGGAGATGGCAAAACCACCTACATTTGTTCTTATCTTAAACATTTTATATATCGAATTAAAAGTTCAGACCTAAAAATATGAACTTTTAAATATAACTCTTCGCAGTGGTTAAATATAATTAAAATCTCCCAAACTAGAAATTAAAGACTGTATAACCCAACTACCCATATCATTTTCATCGTCATCAATCCCACTCTCTGCAACGTCATCAACGCCAAAGATCACTGTCATCATCATGACCTCATTTTTGCCAAATTTTTTATTATGGAAACACTAACTTTGTATATATAGTAATGAATTAAAGTAATATTAAGGTAAACTTTAGAAACACACAGAGAAAAGTATGTGGAGATATATATCTAGTAATCCACTTTATCTTTAATATGGTTAATCAGACTTTTGGCAGTATTCTGTGATGGAAGTGTGGTGTTCCAATGACGTCAAATTCCTACCAATATGTTTGTGTTGGTAGTTGCGTTTGGAACATGGAAAGAGATTGTGATAAATATTGCCCTGGGTGTGTTAGATATGTAGTTACATCGCCTGAAAATTGCTTTTCCAATATTAAGATATTGTTATTTTCGTTCATGTATATGATTATGCAATAGAGAACAAATACATTCATCGTGAAAAATGACAAAAGCAAGCTTGTGGCTTGTTTTTTTTTAAAAGCACTATCTTGTTTTGTTCACATGATATTGACTGAAGCTCTTTTTTTTTGTTATTATCGCTCAACATGGGTCACACATACTGAATGGAAGAAACCTATATGATAATTAAACGAATTAAATCTATTGGTTGTAAAAAAAACTCTATTGATAATGGCATATGGTCCTCAATTCCGTCTCGCCAATGTTAGCGGTGCGTTTATCTTCAAATCAATCAATTGTTGCAAACATTTGATTCCAGGTAAGGAAAAACTGTTACTAGTCCGTCAGGTACTCTGGTGTGCTTCTGATTGGTTAGCCATTTTACTGATGTTCAGTTTTGTCATCTTTAGATCTTGACGGTATTAATCTTCTGACTCACCAACCATATGGATTGTATTTCATATCATTTCCAGCCATTTTTGCTGGCATAAGACCCACGTCTACTGTTTTAGCAGTGCATAACAATGGGAGACTGTATCATAAACGTTTTTATGAGGAGCAACGCTTGTATATAGAAGAATGCTCAGTGGAGGTTAATATTTTCCATCAAATCTCAAATCGTTTGAAAATATTATCTTTATCTTGTTACAAATGAGAACCATGTGAAAGTAGTAACCTCATTATAAATGTTGTCCTACTTCCCTAGAAAAACACGTTTTCTTGCTAAGTTGGTGGAAAATACCATTCATTAGAAATATGATCGTGTTGATGTGGTACCACGCCAAACTGATTTGCTTTAAGAGGTCGACTATTTACATAGTCAACTGCGCCAAGTCTTGCTAGAAGATTATGTCTTTATCTTTTCATTAATTTTTATTGTTGTTATTGCTTGTTGATGATTCTGTCGATAGTGGTTACAACACTGGCGAAAGGTTGATCCATTTTGATACAAGATAGGAGTTGACTGACTCTTAATAATAGAAGTTTATTGTTTAGTAAAAAAGAGTGCTGTTGTAAGGAATTGGAAGATATGTTTGGGTTTCATCAACTATTACAAATCTACACAATCAAACATTCATTGGTCTTATGACCTAAGAATATTTTTTTCCTAGAAAAGTCACTCAAATCACTGTAGAAAGTTTGTCTTGTAACATGTTTTGAACTGTTGCTCCTGTTTATAGCAATAAGCATAGTACAATCTTTAATATATTTTTTCTGATTTTTTTCTTGTATGATTAATGCTTAGCTGAGATTATTGTTTTTTTCATGAGTGTAGTAGGGTAGTAAAGTTAAGCGATCATGTAAACTTTGGCTAAGTAGGTGTTGAAACTGAAAATAGTAAAGTAAATGAAAATAGTAAAGTAAATGGTTTGACAAGTAGAGCGCCAAGTGACTAAGGGTATTGGCTTAAATATTCGTTGTTGATTTTTAATTATTTTTTAAAGGAACCTAATTAAGTATCTCAGATAGTAGTGGTGTTTAGAGACTAGGCGCGCATCTAGGGTTTAAAGAAAACGGTAGTATTGGCTTGGAGAGATGATTGTGACAAGAGGAAGAATATCAAGAGTTTTAAACAAGAAATTTTAAAAGGAGAACCGAATTTAGTTAGGTTTTACTTTGATTCCATATTCTTCATTTTTAGCCTTTCGAAAAATGATTAGATTGTAGGTGGTGGTGGCCTAGGGGGATAGATATTTCGATAACCCGTAATAAGGGAATCTTCCTTTGTTATGTGTCTTGTGTCCGCCTGAAACCCTGGGGTTCACTTTATGTTTGGATATGATGATATTAAGATGTTAAACATATATATCTTTCAAAAATAAAGATGTTAAAAATATATAAGGTTTATACATTTACCAAGTTGTTGGACAAGCAATCAAATCGAAAATATTGCAATATATGACCGTAGAAGTCTCGTTCATCTATCTGTATCGCAAGTTGAGTGAATAACACATAATCTAGAAAAAAACTGTAGAGGATGATGACTCAACTCAGCCAACTTAAGATTATATAAAGAGGACCAAGCTTGCTTCTCATTTAAACACACACACACTCCTCAAAAATTAATTATCTCTTGTAGTCTATTTTTTGTTTGTTAAATTCAAATATATGGAGCATAAAAAGATTGGTTCAGAAAATCAAGATTCGTACGATGATCTACAGAAATGGGTCCTTGATTCTTCTTTTGACAGCAAAGGACATGTTCCTCTCCGGGCTCGAACTGGCGCTTGGAGAGCTGCATTCTTCATCATTGGTAACAAAACTTTCACTAAGATTCTTATACAGAAATTATAGCATATACTATATATATGAAAGTAAAGTATAGTAGCCCACAATTTAAATATTTTATTAAGGTATTTTGTTCCTTCTTCGCTGTGTAGCAATCGAGTTCAGCGAGAGATTGAGTTACTACGGGTTAGCTACGAACTTAGTGGTCTACCTAACAACAATTCTCCACCAAGACCTAAAGACGGCTATAAGAAATGCGAACTACTGGGCTGGTGTCACTACTTTGATGCCTCTTCTAGGAGGTTTTGTAGCAGATGCTTATCTTGGCCGTTACACCACTGTCTTGGTTGCAACCACCATTTACCTTATGGTAATATATGTTCTTAACTTTTTACCTTGAAGCAATTTTAACTCAAAAAGATTCCAAAACAACGTTAAATTATTTTCTCTTGTTTCTTTGTGAGAGCAGGGTTTGGTCCTTTTAACATTGTCCTGGTTCATACCGGGATTGAAACCTTGTCATCAAGAAGTATGCCTTGAACCTAGGAAAGCACACGAGATAGCCTTCTTCATTGCCATATACTTGATCTCCATAGGTACTGGAGGTCATAAACCTTCCCTTGAGAGCTTTGGTGCTGACCAGTTCGACGAGGGTCATGCTGAAGAAAGAAAGATGAAGATGTCTTATTTTAACTGGTGGAGCGCTGGTCTATGTGCCGGCATTCTAACGGCTGTGATTGTTATTGTCTTTATTGAAGACCGGGTTGGTTGGGGTGTTGCTAGCATCATACTCACTGCAGTTATGACTATATCACTTCTCATATTCCTCGTAGGGAAACCATTCTATCGTTACCGGAAGCCTTTGGGTAGCCCTTTGACGCCAATGTTGCAGGTATTTGTTGCCGCCTTTGCCAAAAGAAAGCTTCCTTATCCCTCTGATCCTTCTCTCCTTCACGAAGTTTCCAAGGCAGAGTTAAACAATGGACGGCTTCTCTCCCACACAACGCATGTCAAGTGAGTAGAAATAACCCAAAATGTCCATGTTTTTCTTTTTGTTAAGAGCGAAAGTTCAGTCTTGGGTCCACAATCTTTTCTAAATCTAGAATCACAAAAGAACCAATCCTCATGTTACTACTTACTACCATTACCGGTTTGATAATTTTATGGGCTCTAGAGCAAACAGAGCAAAAAAAAATTTATCTTCAAAAATTAATATTTATTTATAATTTTTTAATTATTATTTTTAAAAATATTATATACAATTTATGATGATAATACAAATAAATATTCATATAAAATGCATTTTGAACTCCTTTTATTTCTTTTTTTTGTATTAAATACATATATTAAAAATGTAGACCTTTAGCTATTGAAAAATGATGCTTCCTTCAACTTGGCATTTGGTTTTAGTTTTGGTATTTAATTTATTTCTCTTTGTAGTTTTTACGCTCTCATTTGATCATCTGGTTCTGGAATGATTGATCCTTGCCGGCTTATGGCTTAAGAAAAAAACGTTTTTGCTATTTGCGTAAAATTTTCAAATTTATAATAAAAAACTATTAAAGATGAGAAAACACGGATTGGTCCTCTCGTACCGCTGCTTGTCCCCTACGTAAGCCGTCCCCGACTACCATTATACAATTAACACTTTGGTAATATGTCCATGATTATACATCTAAACTGATTCTTGTGTGGATTTTTTTCTTTTAAATTGCAGATTTCTTGACAAGGCAGCAATAATAGAAGACAACACTCCTCAAGCACTCCAGAAACAGAGTCCATGGAGGCTGGCAACGTTAACAAAAGTAGAGGAGACAAAGCTGATCATCAACATGATCCCCATATGGCTCTCCGTGTTGGTCTTTGGCATTTGTGCTGCACAAGCTTCGACTTTTTTCATCAAACAAGCAACCGTCATGGACAGACACGTATCCGGCAAAAACAGCTTCACAATCCCTCCAGCATCCATTTACTGTCTCACAGCTATCACATTGATCATGTACGTCACCGTCTATGATAAACTCCTTGTTCCTTTCCTAAGACGCAACACACAGAACCAAAGAGGCATCAATATTCTCCAAAGGGTCGGGATCGGTATGTTTTTCGCTGTCATCACAATGATCATTGCAGCTCTAGTTGAGAAAAAACGACTTGACCTCCTTACCGAACAGAACAGACCCATGAGTGTGTTTTGGCTTGCTCCTCAGTTCATAGTCCTTGGCGTTGCAGAGGGGTTCACACTGGTTGGACTTCAAGAGTACTTCTACGACCAAGTCCCGGATTCTATGAGAAGCTTAGGTATAGCGTTTTAACTAAGCGTGCTAGGAGCAGGTAGCTTCCTTAACAATCTACTGATCACGGTTGTTGATTCACTAGCGGAGGATTTCTCGGACAAGCGTTGGTTCGGTAAGACCTTGAACAGTAGTCGATTGGATTGGTTCTACTGGTTGCTAGCTGGTCTAGCCGCTGCCAATATGTGTGTCTTTATGATTGTGGCAAAGAGATTTCCTTACAAAAGTGTGCAGTCAAGCCAAGTTTTAGCTGACTCGTCCGTGTCCGATGCCTAAATAATTAATTTTCATAATAGTTCAAACATATCTTTTCTTCTTTGTGCCTTCGCAATAATGATCATCACAAATTACAGACTTCTTCCAATCATAGCTTGCTTAATTAAAACAAGTAATAGGTGACCCTCCCGATGTTTATTTAAGAACATAAATATTTTAAAAATAAATAAAATTTTGATAGCCACAAACACTAGTTTTACAACAAACACCCGTGAAAGATCAAAGCCTTGAAACCTTGTTTTTCTAGCGAAATAAAAAAATTATGTCCTGTAACACTTAGGTCGGACTCGTAAGAAGCAAACAAAAAACATCAAAACCAAAGACAAAGAAGAAGTCTAACTAAGAACTGGTTACGATTGCATGTGTCTTAGTCAGTCTCCACCTCCACCACCACCACCACCTCCGCCACAGCCACCGCCTCCACCACCATCTCCGCCTCCACAGCCACCACCTCCACCTCCATCACCATCTCCGCCTCCACAGTCACTGTCGCCACCACCACCACCTCCGCCTTCAATATCCCCACCACCACCTCCTTCAGTCGCACATCCATTGCAAATGGCCGTAAGAACCCCCAAAGCAAAAATGACAACAAATAAGGTTATGACGATTATTGCTATAAACTCCATGTTACACAACACACGTTGAGGCTTGGGTTGAGAGCAACGATTGAAATCTCTACGCTAAGTATTAAGTCTCGATAATATATATAACACATATTTTTGTATTTGATGCTTTCCTGTAAACAGATAAGGTGTTTAGTTTTGACTTTTAAATATTTATATGTTTACATTCAAAGATATAGTTTGCTTTTGTTGTACAAAGATTTAGTCATGGATAAAACTTGAACAAAACGTAACCTTTGAAGTTTTGACGCCAAATAATTTATGATAAATTTTGTAACTGGATTTGAATTCCAATTGTTTTATTAAGCTGAACCGATGTGACATCTTTCACACGGTCTCTGACCAGATACAAACATGAGAATATATATATATAAGTGCATGCACATTTGATTGACCGGTCTACTGAATTTATGTAATCTTGGTTCTGAAAAAATAATTGTTGTAGCTTCTGATTGATTCTGCTGGTTATTAATAAACTTCATCGAGAGTTACAAAATTTAAACAATTGGTGAATACAAATTTAGACGATTTATGTTACCTTTTGCACTCGCCTATTAAGTATTTATTTTTCCTCCAGATGCTAACTGGTTATATGTATCCTTCAGGCCAAATGATTCAAAATTGATTATTAGACTAGATTTTGTGGAAGTCTAGTTGGAGTTGCTTCTTCAACAGGCTTGTAACAATGACAAGATTTCAACACAGGTTTGTGGAAGGATATTACATAAGAATTAAAATATTATTTTTATGATGAAAAGCATTCATTAAGTTATACCCCAAAAGGCAATTAGGAAGACGTCCCACAGCATAGGTTATTAAGGATATAATAGTTCACAGTTTTCTACAAAGGCAAGTGAAAACATTTATTTTTAATCTTAACCACTTCTCATCACTTTGATCTTATAAGATCCCAACCAACGCTAAATTCTTCATGGAACAATGTAACCTGCAACAAAAAAACATAGTCAATAAAAAAGGTAAGTTAAGTCAATAGTACATATATTTACATTACTCATCATGAGTTTTAGAAGATTAAATCCATACGTCCACATCGCTTGCCAGACGGGCGGTTGCGGATGTTACAGCGTTTAGGAATAGCGATTGCGACTCCAGGATTGATTCCAGCTTTCTTGGCCAAAGGAGAGAGCATGACAGCACAAAGACAACGAGGGTTGGTTCTAATGAGAGCACCCACTTTGGCACAACAAACCGGTGGAACCTTACCCCTGGGGTTCTTTGTAGCAGCCAAACACGGACTCAAGCTAGCCGCAGCTTGACCAATGGGCATGCGACCACACTCACCAGCCGCCTCAACGGAAGCCAATGTGATCAGAAGACTCATCAAAGCCACGGATATAAACTTACACCACTTCATGCTTCTACTTCTTACTTTGTCAAGTGTTTCTTGTTCTCTTTGTGTCTTAGATTAGTGCTTTGATGATTCTTATATAGTAGTAACATGTTTAGTGCGGTGGTTGTGTTTTTAGTAACGTGTACACTTTAGAATGAATCTTTAAACTTTTCCCATTATGTAATCATTTGGTTTTTGTTACTTTAAATCAGATTTCACCATGTGTCTTATGTCTAAGTCGTTTAATTTTTGTACTCTCTAAAAACATTTCACTGACCACATTTCTCTGCCTCTAATCATTTTATTCATTACTTTTACAGCTCAACTACCGCCTAGCGAGTTCTGTAAACATATAGGAACCAAACCGAGTGGGCTACAACAATATAAGGTTTCATAAGATTAGACATACATAAAGAAGTTTTGTCTTGGTCTTTTTATCACTGGCAACCGCTCAATCTCGCCCAATCCACAAACTGCATCCCACCGTAGATGTTATTAGCAAACCTTACACCAACAGTAAACGCCAAAGCCACAGGAGGCACTTTCTTGGCGAAAGGCGATGCTTCAACCACTCTCTCTAGACCATTGATGATCTGATAACGAGTATTCGAAGAAACACTCAAGAATACACCTGTAAGCAATGATATTACCATTGTCATGGAGATTAATGGTTTAGTAACATGAAAGTGAAATAAGGTAGAAAAGCAAAGATATACCCCAGAGAGCTGCACTCTTGATGAGAGGTGGTACTGGGATGTCTTCTTCTGATTTATTTATGCTCCTGAGAGACAGAGAGTGACAAACGTAAGCCACGTCCAAAACCAAAGTGACAAAGAGGTGTGTGTTACCGTTTAGCAGTCATGATGAGATTGGCAATGCCTTGACCTACAATGCCACATCCAAACCCAACTGCACCATACATTATACCCTTGTAGAAGTACGTAGCAAGTCTCTGTTGAGCAGAGAAACTACATCCTGGTCTCTCAGCTTCAAACACGCTGCATCAGTTCAAACACACACAAACTTCAGCAACCGAGTTACAAGATGAGAGACGGTTGAGTATTTTTCTTGAATGGTTATACCTGCTAGGAAGCGCATTATAAGCATTAAGCATGGGTCCTAAGAAGCCACTGGACGCAGATGGCTGGCCAAAACGGACAAAAGGCGCCAACATACCGACAAGAGCAACGTTAACCACAACTCCAACGAGAAGATCAGCAACATACAACTCAAACTCAGCCCAGAAATCTTTGCCTCTCTTTTGAACTTCAGCAACAGTGGCACAACAAGAGTCAATGACTATCTGAAAACAGCATATCAAATGTGAGTGTACAATGATAAACTAAATGAAAGATGAAAGCTCACTAACCTCAGTCCCTATTTTGAAGAGGAAAGAAGGATCAGCCAACATTCTGTTGCGAAGCATTGACCATGATCTTATAGCAAACCCAAGCAGACCAGCTGAACTCTAAACTCCAAAAAAAAAAAAAAAACTCAAAACACTTCTCTTAAAAGAACAATAACAAAAAGTACACCTACCTGCAAGTCCAAGTACCTAAGGAGAATCAACTTGCGTATCCCAAAGGTCTTAGCAGCCTCCAACATATCAGAAGGAAGCGTGGCTCCTCTAGCTTCCGTCTCTCTCATCACCTCTTCAAATTTCAAAAGCGGTCCAAACTCTTTCTCTTCATAATCCTCTCCACCGTCATCACCTCCTCCTCCACCACCGTTGTTTAACCCACCATTACCACCGCCACCACCACCACCATCACTTACAAGCTTCGCCGGTTCATCAGTTCCTAAGCTTCCAGCATTGTCGCCTTTACCTAAGATGCTACCACCTTCTTCTTCCGTTGGTTCAGTAGAGTCAGCAACACTAGATAACGGCTCAACGTTAGAGTGAGACATGTTAACCATCAAAAGCCTCGACCTTTGCTTCTTATTAATCCTCAAAACAGGGACTTTCAGTTCCTTAACCGAACCACCAAACGCAAAGTCTCGACTGCGAATCCTCAACGAAGCGACGTCGTTTCGTAGCTTCACGGCACTCGAGAACTGACAATTCATTGCACACCCCGCCATTCTACTCTTCTGTAACAACCTCGAACGGAGATAAGTCGACGAATTAAAACCGACAGAGGAGAGTAACGACCAATCAATGACTCTTTCGGACAAGCTTCTGCAAAACAAAACCAAAAATGTATCAAGAACACACAAAAGCTTTGTCCTTTTTTAATCTAGAAATCTAGACAAGATCGAGAGAATGATGGGGGAAATGAAGAGACTAAAGCATATAAAGAAAATTTTCAAAAAAAAATGGAATCTTTCGTCGGTAAGAATGAAACTCTTTACCTTGTCTTGGCCAGAGAGAGAGGAGAAACGGACCACCAAAGAGACGGAGAGTGGTGGTGACTGCAAGAGTGATTAGGGTCACTGTATTTATTTCTTTTTAGTCCCTTGCACGTGCGGTAACTTCTATACACGTGTGGAACTGAAACCCTTGTCCCTAGTTAGTTTGTACGGTAATGCGAATACGAGATAAGTATTTGATAGAAAAATTCCCTTAGAATTTCTAAAAAATTTACCCAATTTTCTAAAGATATTTTTATACAAAAAAATTTTAACTGCAGAAAAGAACAAATAAATAACAAATATTTTTCTTGTTGGTTGTCATTATTTTTCTTTTATTTCTATTATTCATTTAATGGTCACCGATGGCGATTAGAACCAAACTATATTTCATCAAATATTTTTAGTGAGTGAAAACTATATTCCATCAAATATTTGCTAGTATAGATTTGGTTACAATGTATTCAAGAGGGCAATTTGATTTTAGCTCAACAAATTATTTTCCAACAAAGAAAGAAGGTCAACAACAAACGCTACAAAATCAACGGTACCAAACAATTTTACCTCAAACCGAAAAGATTTTGACTGTCCAATTTTCTAAACAACTAAGTTAGCAAAATATTATAGTACCTGATTGGTTAAGTGGTGTAACTAGCAAACATTAAATTTTCAAACATTTCACTATAGTGTAAGCTATAATAAATTCTAGACATTTCATGAACCAACCACTGGAAGACTATATCCACCATTTAACAATCAGATCAATGAGTCACAAAACGCTCTATTCAGTCCAGATAAACGTTTTATCGTCGTCTTGATCAAACCTGCACGTACTAGTTTTTTTTTTGAAACACAAACTTAATTTCATTAAAAACTTAGTCTTCCATACAATAGAAAGAGGGAATTATCCAACCTCTTTGTCCATAAGCATAAAATGCAACACATAAATAAGCTAAACGAAATAAGTCTTTCAACCGAAGATGATAGGGAATTCAAGACGGTGCTTGAATGCGTTAGGAAAGCTTTCACGACAAAGTCAGACAGCTGAGAGATAGTCACAAGTGACGTTGAGAGACAATCTTCACCAACGAAAAAAACCGAAGTAGTCTCGATTGCACTTTCAGACCTCGTACAGACCGCTCCACAAGGTAACAAACCGGTGAGTAAACTGAAACTAAAACTCGGAAAAGAATCCAAGAAATTTTCTCCATTCATAGAAAAAAACATGGTAGTGAAATACTCTCCGCAACAGAGGAGGAGATTAGAGTTGTGCTCGGACAACTTGACCGTATTAGTTTCTGATGGCTTAGAGCGCTGGACGCCGGAATGGATCCCACCTAACCTGCACGTACTAGTTATTCTGCTGTTTTCCTTCTTATTTTTTTTTCTCCTAAACCGAGTTACATAATTCCAAACCAGAACTATATCGGATTGAAACTGATATGTGCGTATGTGCTTGCACTCTTCTTCTCATGATTGGATCTGGTCAATACCGTGTGAATATTTCACATTGTTTGAACGTAAAAAAAAAAACGTTGATCTGAATTCAAGCCAAGTCGACCAAGTCCACCCATTTAAATCTTTAGACAAATAGCATGTATATAACTATTTATAATTCTGTATTGTTTTTAGTACAAGATTTAACATAGCTGGCAGCAAAAAACTTTTGAACATTTACCATATGTATCAGAAAACAACTTTGAACACGTAAAACATATTTTTTTAATATAGCTTTACGTCCGTAATGAAAATTTTTAATAAGTAAACTTACGAAATTATGAATAGGTAAAAGTCAAAAGTCAATAAAACTTTACACGTTATTTGTCTACAAGAAAACTTCAGCATTAACAAACTATATATACGTACGTAATACGTATATTGGGATAACCATTGCTTAAGATGGAGCCTTGGGTAATAATAATCATAGCTATTGCTTCTTGTGTTGGTGTTTTGATATTTATCGTGGCCTTAGCTGGGGGTCGTGATGACAGAGGGGCCGGAGGAGGGGAGGATCATGGCGGAGGCGGAGAGGATGAGGGAGGTCTAAGAGGTCGTGGTTATTCTGGGGGTCATGTAGGATTTTGGAGTAGCGGTGGAGGTGGCAGCAGCTGGTTTGGTGGTGGTGGAGGTTTTGGCGGCGGTGATGGAGGTTTTGGTGGCGGTGGTGGTGGTGGTGGTGGTGGCGGTGATGGAGGTGGAGGTGGCGGTGGAGGAGGCGGAGGCGGAGGAGGTTGCTGAGCTTCGGTGTTTTATATCACTTTAGAAAGAAGTTAATTGCTCTGAAAATTCATAGTGTTTATTTTGCAAATTATTACTTTTGTGTAGCATATAAAATTTGAATGGAGCATTGTATATTAGACTTGTTGATTATTGCTTATGTATATTATTTGTAATTCTTGTGAAGTTGGACTGATGTCCTATTTTGCTACACCGCTCTATATATAATATATGTGACCATTAGTATTATGTTTTCATGATTTTATGTAACATGTTAATACTGTTAGCACTATATATGATGTAGTTGATGATACATGTTTTAAAGCAGAACTATAACATCGAACACCGTAAATTATTGACTATTTTGAACAGATTATAACATCTATGCATAAACTCTAGCATCCCCAATTAAGGTAGTTAGAACATTTACTATCAACAGAGCCAGCCTTAGTTTTTACATAAGTATATTGTTATAGACTTATACTAGTTGATACTTGACAAGCTTTAAGCTAATAAAGTTTTGGTTGTTTTGGACGTTTGAAACTGTATGTGCTTAATTAGTTTTGTTCTAATTAAACAAGTTAAAGTTCTAGGTAGCCTTTTAATAAGGGGTATCCTGATCTGTTACAGCATTTTATATAAAGTCTACTACGTACTGTATATTCTTCCCGATCGTGTTGTCGTTGTTGGACCCTATATATATATCTTGACCAAACTTCCATTTAAAGCATAATCATGCTTGACATGTTTGATAAAGTATTGTCTCTTCTCAGTTTAAACAGATTTAATTAATTAGAAGAGAAGCCAAGTTATCTTCTCTTTTTGTCTTATGCATTTTTTTGTATTAGAAATTTAGAATCAATTGTTGAAAATATATCCCAAAAAAGTCAAGCTTAACTCGAATAACAGTTTCAAACCAGTGGAACTAATTTCACTAACTATAAATCATTAGTACATGATGAAACATCGCTAATCATGTAGGTACTATAAGTAATACGTCATTTGTGTGTGTTTCTGACTCACCTATCTTTGTATAAACTAAAATGCACATTACACAGAAAAAAAACAAAACCCACAAAAGAAGAGATCTGTTCCACCGAACTTTGGTCAGTCAACTTGTCGAAAGTCAACTAACAAACGGTGGCACACTCTGTCACAAAAGTAAACATGACTATACATGTACAACTCTCAGTTTAATATTCAAACAAGTCTTTGTTATATTCCAACATCAAACACCAAAACCAGTAAAAGATGGCTCCAAGAACACCAAAACGCCGCACCGTTCAGCATTTCACGCATATTCATCCACTAACCGAGTTTAACAGCGCCGGTGACTTCATCTGCGACGGCTGCAAAACCTACGGCTCAGGCAAAACCTATCGATGTGAACCATGCAACTACGATCTCCATGAATACTGCGCCACGTGTCCCCTCACCTTACCAACCTTCATTCATCCCAACCATGAACTCAGCCTCGTCGTCCGTAAACAACAGTCCACGCGCCAGAACGAACGCGCATGCGACATCTGCAACGAGTCGGTGGAAGGGTTGTTCTATAGATGCAAGCTGTGTGAGTTTGACGTGCACCCTCTTTGCACACAGCTTCCTCAGCACGTGAGGCACGTGCTTCACCCTGCTCATCACTTGGAGTTTCGCCTCGGAGGAGCTAGCCCGTGCATGGTGTGTTACAACCCGTGCCAATCTTGGAGGTATAGGTGTGAGTTATGTAGGTTTGATATTCATATGGAGTGTATATTAACCGTGTGCAACACGTCACCTTCTGACAAGACCGAAGCATCGGGCACTAAGAGTAAAGGGCTCAAGCCACAAGGAGGACAACCATCATGGTCCGCGCCATGGCAACAACCGCATATGGGTTACCCTTATGGGTTTGGACCGATGGGTCAACAACCGCATTTTGGTTACCCTCATGCGTTTGGACAAATGGGTCAACAACCTTATCATCCTCATAATTTTAATAATTTTGGTTTCACGAACGGGTTCAATATGAATCCGGGTCAAGTACCAGAGGCCGGATCGGGTCAAAAACCAAGTCCTAGCAAGGGCTGGAAAATGTTTACTATTGCATCCAAGCTAACAATTGGTGTGGTTTCTAATGCACTGTTTGGGGTTTCCCTTGAAGGTCTCTTTTTTTGAGTTTTGAATTATTTTCCTTTCTACTAAATAAAATTGGAAACCAATGTCGATCCAATCATTCAACTTTGATCCCGCATTTTATAATCCTACTTGTTTGCTAAATGGAAAGTTTTTGATTGTGTACAATTATTTGATAGATCCCATGTGTAAAGCAACTCAAAAGTCATATATACACAATGGATGCCAAATTGACCATAATATGGCAATTAGTTATTGTCAGTCAACTACCCAAAGTCAACTAAGCTGCTCTACCACGTTCTCAGGATATATACCAATTAGTTAACATGGATACATATATATATGAGATAGCGCTTTATACCGATCAATTAACATATGGATACATATACCAATCAGTTAACAAATACATATATACCAATCAGTTAACATATCATTCTTCCTTTATACCATATCAGTTAACATATCATTCATATCTCTATCACAAGACATCAAACATACAAAAATTAGTTTATGATCCCCATGGATTATGTCAAACATAAGAAGAAAGCTTCTGGAAGTTCACTTACATCACCATGAAAATAGATTTTCCTAGTTCTAGTGCTAGCCCCATAACTTCTCGTACCGGGGATGCTCAATTACCCAAGAGACTAATCAGAACTTTCGATTATATTTTTCTTTTCCTACAAGTTCAAGCCTTAAATCTACACAAGTTTCATTATGTTACCATCTAGGAGATGATTACTGTAAGAGATATCACATATCTCATCAGAATATTCTCTAAGATTATAATTCCCATGTATTAGGGATGTATAGTTATGTGTTGCCCTACGTATCCTTTGTATATAAACTCCTCTTGTATTGTACAAAGTAATATGATAAATACATTTCATAACATGGTATCAGAGCATAAACGATTACCCTAATTTTATTTTTTTTAACCGCCGCCATCATCTTCTTCTTCTTCTCTCCTTGATTCATCTCTTCAAAACGCCATGGCTGCAGCCTTCAACTTCGATGCAATCGATACCACCAAAACTCTTCTGAATGTTAACATGATTAATGTTAACAAACTTACTTCCACCAATTACATGACTTGGAGTCTCCAGGTTCATGCTCTACTCGATGGATATGATCTCGCCGGATACGTTGATTGGTCAACACCGGCACCAGATCAGACAATCACCGCTGACGATCAGACGACAGTGAACCCAGATTTCACGAAGTGGAGGCGTCAAGATCGTCTAATATATAGTGGTCTCATTGGGAATATAATTAACTCAGTTATCAAATTCCTACAAAGTATATAACTCAGCTGTATATAATGCTGTAATAGTTTATCTCAAACTTGTTGATTAGCTAAGAAACTTATTTCTACAAAGTATATAACTCAGTTGTCAAATTCCTTACATATTTGAGAATATAAATCAATCTAGTTAATAGCTATTTTTGTGGGCGGGCAGACAAAAATTAGACAATACATTTCGCAACTTTATAACAATATAAAAATATATATAGCTTTTTGCCAAAAATAACCTTCCAACCTAGGGGTGTTCAATCCGGATATCGGTTCGATTTAGGTTCGGTTTTTTTCGGTTTTCGGTATTTCGGTTAGTAAAATATAACTACCATTCTAAATCCATATTTAGTTCGGTTCGGTTCGGTTTATATACCGTCGGTTTTCAGTTTATTCGGTTTTATACCAAAAAACATAATTATTTAGTTTGATATCATATTATATGAATTTTAGAGTCATATTGTCAACATAGTCATTTATTAAAAATATATTACATGTTCAAATAAATGAACAAAAAAGTAAAAATACTTCTACCATCAAATAAAATAATCAAATCTATAACTAAAATCAAAGTTTGAAATTTTGAAAATAAAAATATGAAACAAAACAGAGACATGAAAGAAAAGTTTTTCCACTCTTCCATATTTAGTGTTCATTAAAGTCATGCTTTTTCAATTGAACATGAAACTCTGTTTGTTTACAGATAAGAAAAAAGTTGTGAAAATTTTTCATTAATTATTGTCCATCAAATTTACAATCTTCATATTAATTTAGTGAAGACTAAAATAAAGCAAAAAGATCAAAAGAAGACTTAGAAAATAAGATGTTTGAATCGAGATGTATTGTTATTTAATTATAATTAAAGTGTTTTACAAATTAATGTTCATTATTACTATAAAATTATGGTAATAGTTATTAACAAAAATTTAACTTATGTAACAAATAGATTTTCATGTATTGTTATAAAATAGATACATATTTACATGTTTCTACTTTAATCGGTTTATTCGGTTTAATTGGTTATATACCAAATCATATCCAAATCCTACGATTTTTATAAAATTATATCTATTTGGTTTATATGGTATATACCAAAACCAAACCATATTGTTTATTTTGGTTCGGTTCGGTACGATTCGGTTTTACCATATTGAACAGTCCTATTCCAACCCCATGCAATCAATTTGTACAAGGTTCTCTAGTTCGCCTATTTCTCCTACCTATTCGTGTAAAATTCACAGAACTGCAAAATATGTTAACTGTACTGGTAAAATCAACCAACTTTTTTTATAAAAAAAAAAAAAAAAATCAACCAATTTTTTTTCAACGAAACAAATGATTAAATGTAATTATGGTATGGTCAACTAGCCAAAAATATCATTAATTATGGTCAGTCAACTAGCCAATGTCAATAAAAAGCTGCCCTAGCACGTTCTCAGACTGTCTGATGACAGAGTTTTTAGATCTGTTTTTTTGGATAGTCTAATACATTGTAGCTTTTTTGGATGTTCCACTGCTAACTCATACAAGATTTAAATGGTATATGTATAGCTTCCATATATAATGACAATGTTGTGTGAAAAAAAAAACTTGTGGGGGGGGGGGGGGGGGGGGAAGTATATATTGAAGATGAGATTAATTGCCTGAAAAATAACAAAAATCAAGAGAATCTGAGAGTGTTGAGATTAATAATTACATTAAATTAATGTTATCTAACTTAGCTGCTTAAACAACTCAATTAGACTTCTAATAAAGAAGACTGAAGACAACAACTCCTACAATGTACATAGACCCAATTGTAAACCGTAGATGGTGTGGTACAGAGTACAATTCAATCCAAAGAGATCAGGCCGTGATTAGATTGGTCGGAAGAAGGAATGGGTCAAAGTAAATCCAAAACTGGATATTCTATAATGTAATGACATAACCACCCCTCTATTGTTTCTATTTATGCTCGTTTCTCAACAAGAATCGAGGACAAAATGGGTATTTTCAACTATGAAATTACTTTTTGGAAGAAGATAATCCTTCGATCCCGCAATATCAGCCGTTGGATGCGGTGCACATAGCAAAGACGAAGATCACGTCGCTTAAACGTTGTACAAAATCTCTCTACTCGGAAGTCGGAACCAACATCCCTTAAACTTGGTAGAAACTTGTTCCTTTTTTTTTTAATCTATCACTATTCTTTTTGTTATATATAACAGTTGCTTCTTGATCCGAGAACAATATCTTCTTCCTTGATAACATAGTGACATCATCACTCTGTTCTCAAGCTTGTTCCTGCTCCACCACCACCACCATCACTCACTCCTCTTTCAATTTCGTTACACATTTTCTCACAAATTAAATCATTTTAAAAAGTTTTTGAGTTGGAGTAAATCACCAAATCCACCTAAACCCATTTCTTTAAATCATTTCATTTCTATTACCGTGGCATTAGAGAAAAACACACACACACATAACCTTCCAACTTTAGTTATGACAGAGATTGATTTAGAACAAGGAGCGGCGTACGGTTATCACCGCCGCTCGTTCGGTGGAAGTGACGTCAGCGTATATTATTCAGACGGGGAGGACATGACGTCATGTTACTCTTACTTCTATTCGACCTCGGGAGGACCGTATGAATACGAAGGAGGAGAGTCGAGGAAAGTGTCGTCGGTGATGGGTTTGTCCGATGTGGATGATGATGATGGTGATGATGATGCGACGGCGTCGCCGGAGAAAGACTGTAGGATATGTCATTTAGGGGTGGTGGAAACGAGCGGTGGAGGTGCGATGGAGTTAGGGTGTTCGTGTAAGGAAGATTTGGCTATTGCTCATAGACAATGTGCCGAAACTTGGTTCAAGATCAAAGGCGACAAGTTAGTAACCTACTTTTATCTCCTCTTTATTTTTTGGTTTAGTGGTTCTACTTTTGTTTAATTGAGTTCTTAATTACTTTTAAGAAAAAAAAAAACAAAATCTTAAGATTTTGTTATTAACGTGTTCAAGATCTTGTTATGATTCTTTCTGCAATAAATTACGGGGTTTTATTAACTTTTTCACTCTTTAGTTATACTTTTTTTTTGGACGTTTTATTGATTTCTATTTAAAAATAATGTTTTATAATTAAGCACGTAATTTTTTGGTGTTGATGTGTTATATGCACATGTTGCCGTGACGACTTAAACACCAAAACTTTGTTAGGTTATAGGAAGATTAACATATTATTACTGAAACAGAATCTGCGAGATTTGTCAATCGGTAGCCAAAAACGTGGGCAGTGCAAACGAGATGGTTACGTCAACAGTGGACGAAAGAGAGGTGAGAAACGGTGGAGGCGGTGAGGAGACTGCGGCCGTAGCAGCAGCAATGGCGATAGAGAACAGGTGGCAGCCACAGAGAGTGGTGAATATAGTGTTAGCTTGTATGGTCTTTGGCTTCGTCGTGTCATGGCTTTTCCACTTCCATGTTTCATCTTCTTCTTGAAACTTCAATATACATACGCTCTTTCTTTGCATTCAAACAACATATTTTTACTATCAAGAGTTTTTGATTCTTTGTATATATGTAAACAAACAAAAACTATCAAAAAAAAAAATGAATGATTAAATCTGGAGAGGATAATAAAAAGCAACGTTTCTTATAATAATAAAATTGACAACAAAAATAAAAAACAACGTGATCCAACAAGTCATTGCTTGGGGGACAAGGAACTGAAAAATGTACAGAGTAGCATAGCCCTAACATCTCTCTATAAGAGTTCTCTTCATGAGCAATGACCATCATGTCTTCATGACGCCATTGCTTAGCTGTATTCATATATATAGTTCTTGCCCCAAGTCTGGTGCGAGTTTTCATGCGCCGTTCAATGAGTTATCAGTGTGAACTCCGTTGCTATCTATCTTCCCGTTCACTTGAGCCCTTGGTCTCTAAACACAACCGAAAGAAAAAGAGCATTAAAGATCAAACTATGTGACTGGTTCAGACAAGACAGGTTCAGATGCGCTTACCCAATCAGCAGGATCAACACCGTTCCCATTCAACAACAGCTTGTGGTTCTCTTCTTTAGTTCTCTCTTTAGAGATTACTGGGAGCAACACCGTGGTCCGATCTGGTAACTCTGATGTACGTAAAAGAAGAAGATATGAGAAACCGAGTCTCTCTGCCAAAACAAGACCACAAGACAAGATATGATCAAACCTGGTAGTTTCTTGTCCAGACAAAACACAACCAAGTTAACAGTGTACCTAAACGGAGAAAGAATCAAAAACAACAATAAGTCATTATCTTTGTATCCAGTTGCGGTTAATTTGTTGCTTGATGGCAAAACCATACCAGGCAACAACAACATCGACAGTGTAATGTTTACGGGAGGCAATGATCAAGAGGCTCTGCACGAAAGCAATGAGCCATCCAAACAGCTTTATGAACCTGAGACAGAAGGAGTGATGCGGAGATGTCTTTTTACAAAGTAAGCTTAAGTTGAAGAAGTTTTATACCTTTTAGTGCCGTACTTCTGGTAAGTAAGGACAAAGACAAGCGTGAATATCATATGCGACGAGAAGATCAGGTCTCCACATCCGTACATCACCCCATGAGCTGATAAGATCAACATCATCACATGAGAACACAAGCAAAACAAAGAAGATGCGTGTGAATAATGCAGACTCACGGTTAATCTCGAGAACCTCAAGGGGGCTTTTGGGCCATGGCAACGTGGAAACTTTAGATCCCTGTTGCAAAAGTAGGAACACATAAGCTTAACTCATAAGACACACACATGAGGATCTCAGTTGCTTTTACCTCGCGACAGTGATAGTTTGGTCCAGGAAGCTGAGTGGAATAGAAAGTTATAACACGGAGAAACTGACATGCCTGAAAAAAAAAAAAAACAGAAACATCGACAAACTTCAAAACTGACAAGACAAAGTAACCTCAGCAAGCTTAAAACACTTACAACTAAGAACGCTAGAACTCTGCACCATATCAAGACAGTGTATATCTTTTTGCTTTTCAGGATGAATGGATGGAAAGTCCACTGAAAAAATAAAAGGCTCAAGGAGTATCAATATCGAAAAGTCCAGTGAAGAAACTACGAATGCTGAAAGACTCACTAGGAAGAAAGAAACAAAAACACTAGTGAAGACGGTTTCACTTATGTAGCTTCTCTCTTGACCAAGCTCCTATACAATGGAATAACCAAAGTTATAAGATATGTATTCTGATCTATTGAATGAACATATATATATAGCTGAAAGGTCTGAGATCAAACCGGAAGAAGAAAGTAGCCAAGATCCTGGAGAGTGGGTCCGGGGAGATGAATGTAATGAACTCCTTTAGCAGCTAAACCATGAATGTACTGCACACAACATAGAGTGTCAAAACAACACAAACTCAAGAAACATGTATAATCCAAGCACTAACTATTTTGGAAAAGAAAACAATCCTTAAGAACACTGTTTCTGCTGAAAAAGGAAAGCTTTCTCCAAAAGTTACCATTTATAACAAAAAAAAACCCATTAATCATACTCCAACAAAGTAGAAACAAAGAGTCATTATTAACACTCACCATAAAAAGTAAAGTTTTCAATCTGATCATTACAAACTGATGAGAACAAAAGATGAGAAGCTCACCTGACAGATAATGCCAGCGAGAAGGTACTTCCAGTTCTCAGCGAGAAGACCAATCTCCGTTGCTATCTCCGACCAAAACCTCTTCCACAGCTAATAAAAAAAAAAACAAAACGAATCAGCCAGTAAAATGTGAAAGACACAGAAGTAAAATAACGAACCTTGGAAGATTCACGACGAATGTAAAGAGTCATATCTTATTCTTCTTGTCGTGTCTCAATCATTTAGCTCAAAAACAAAACACTCCACCGGAAAAAAAAAACTCAAATCTTTGTGTAAAGTTCTTTTATTAGTCTCGCCGGAAAAGTGTATTCAGGGGTCAACGATCGAGAAGGTCAATCGAAGATTCAAGAACGAGAGATGCAGCGAGTGAACAAGAATTAACAGAGAGAGAGAGAGAGACAAAGATCGAAGAAGAAAAGAGATTTCCTTTAGCAGAATCTAAGATTTAAAAAGGGGCCACGGAGAAACGGTTGAACTGAAATTTTCAATTTTAGACAAATTAAAAATCATTGGTTGTTCAAAAAATAAAAGACAAATTAAAATCATTTTTAACAAAAAAAAATACATGCACAGAATAAAAAAAGAACAAAAAATTAAAATCATTATTTTATACATATTTTTAGAAAAAATTAGAGATATCAATATTTAGGGAGATTGGAATTCTTTAAAATGCGTCAATAACAAACTAATCAGGATTAATTTTTTAAGTGGTTGCTACTCTTTTTTTTGAGTGAAAAATATAGTGATTAACAAAAAATAAGATTAATTATTTATAGAGTAAATTTATTGTTTATTCTATTATATGTAGAGTGAAAGTTAAAGCAGATTGAAGTATTTTTACTATAGAAATAAAATGGGGCTTGAGATGTTTTAAACCAATTGGAGACAGAGTATTCTTAATAGGAAACAAGTCCTACCCTCAAAATTATCAGAAATGGATTTTCTCAATAAAACTAAAAAGGAGTCAATGGTCACGACATGAAGAAGAAGAACCCACCAACCGTTATTGACGCTTTGTTTTAAACCTCCAAAGGTGATGTCGGGTGAGTAGAGCTAGTAGTGGCCAATTTGCATCATAATACAAAGGTTTAAAATTATTAATTTAGGATTAACACTACACGTGGTGGGACATGATTTTGGAGGAAGGAGCATGTGGGACTGTGTGTAGTTGGGTAAAGCAGTGAAGCATGTCTGTCAAATACGGTTGTATCCTCACATCAGTCGAGTTGTCTGTCTAGATGTCTATTATCCTCAACTAAACCAAAAAAAAAAACTATTCTTTTTTTTTTGGTAAAATGTTAAGAAAAAAAAACTATTCTTTCTATTTTTTAAATAATGATTTCTTTAGAATGTTCATCACGTTAAATAAAAAGTATCATAATTTTCAACTCAAAATTATTTAACAAAATGAATGTAGCATAAGTCCATTAGTTACAATTATTTTATTAGATACTAATTTTAAATAATGTTTTCTTAAAATAATTTTTATATCATGTTAAATACTCTTTCGGTTCATATTATATGACATTTAACACAATGCACGAATAACTAATTTATTTAAATATTAATATAAAATAATAAAAATACAATTGATAAAATAAAATAAAAATTGGATTTGTGAAAACAACAACAAAACTTCCTTAAATCATCATATGTATTGAAATGGGAAGTAAGAAAAATCTATCATAATTTTCAACTCAAAGTTATTTAACAATGAATGTATCTTATAATCTTCAATTCGAAGCAGCAACCCTCATATGTTGTTAACATTCAAGCAAACCACATAACAAATAGTTAATTTTCTTACCTTTAGACTGATATAAGAGGTAGATTCATACTTAGATCCATGTAGTATTAGTCCATTAATAACTAGATATAAGCTTAAATTAACCAATAATGATTTGATGGTTTGTTTTTATTACTTGTTCGATGTTTTGTCTCTTCAAAACCACTTATTCCTCCTCTTCACACCAGTTCTGATAATTGCTTACTGCCAACGAGATAAAGAACGCTTCCAATAGAAAGACCGTTGAACCGAACTCAGCAGAGTGGAGTTCATTGTCGTGTGTCACCATCTTGAATGCTGGTTCAGTTTTTTCCTGTAAGAAATTAAAGAATGTTAACAATGATTCAGACCATCAATACATTGAACATAACTAGTTACCTGATGATCAAACAGTTGAAAACTAGAGAAAGTTTGAGACTTTGTACGATGATCATTAGACAAGACACGGAGTTTGCAACCTACTACATTGAATCCGTTCGGATATTTAATCAGTTCCGGTTTGGGTTCGGTACTACTTTTTCGGATCGGGTTCGGTTCGGTTGGATTCGGTTTTTTTGTCCAGCCCTAGCTTCTGAACTCTGTTTCTTGTCTGAACAATAGCTGCAACCTCTTCGTTTGTCTCAACACCGAACAAAACAGATTCTGATTTGCGCGTTGCTGAGTCCGAGTTAGTCTTCATTTGACCGATGACGGTATGTATAAATGGATGGTTGTTCTTGTGGCGGCCTAACCAGTTTCCATTCTTGTTCTTTACTTCTTTGATGGTGTACAAGGTGTAAGAACGTGTAGAAGAATCTGAACTCTTCATGGTGGCAGCAAGAACGTTGTTGTCAACCACAAACTGAAACAAACTGATACCTTTTCTCAAAGTGAATTGCAAAATAGCATGAGATCTTGAGCTGCACTGATTCTTCTCCATTTGTAAGGAGACATTCTTTTCGGTCTTCGGTATTATTAAAGGGCCTGATCTAGCTCTAGTGTGGACATTAGGCTTTGTTCTGGTGGAGTGATTGGTGTAAACTGAGTCATTGAATGTCAAAGGGCCTGATTTATCTGAAGCATGAGATGTGCTTGAGAATGTAGGGACAGAGGATGAGCTTTCTTTGGAACTGAAGCTTCTACTCATGTGACTAAAACTGAAGCGCCGGTTGGGAGAAGCATGTCTTTCTTTTTTGGATGTCATTGTAGGTATCTTTTGATCCAACAAAGAGTTTTGGTTCCTCTCTGTTACATTAACCAAACTTGAACATTCACCTAGGACATCATCTTGTCTTCTATCTTGATGTTCTTTATGCATCCTTCTCATGTTTGGAGGAGAGAAACTTAGATGCTGCTTGGGGCTTTGAATCTAGCTCCAATCTTTTGACAACACCGGTTGCTAAATCAAGCTCCAACGAGCTTGTAGAAGCTTCCATTGGATCAGTGTCATAACTACACCAAGCTCCTTCGGTTCCTTGTGAAGTAGAATCCACCTTGGAATGTTCAAAATGTTTCCAATCCAAAACACCAAAAACTCAAGGCCTTTCCACGGATATCTTGAGTTCTTCTTGGTGGATCCAACATATCACGCTTCACCAGCTCATCTTTGTCTCGATGATATCTATCCTCATGAACCGTAGAGGCTCTTTGTTGCCTCACACTTTCCCTTTTACATGTTTCTCACGAGAAATAGAATAGAGCGGGGATCACTTACCAAGAAAAAAACTCAGGCGGATCAGAGATATTTCATGAGAAAGTTGCGCGACGAAGAGAGAGAGAGTGGTGGCGCGAAATCAAAAAGCAGAGGGCGAAGGAAGAAGAAGAAGATTGTTATTTAGTGTGTAGATTCAGACAGAAGCAAAGAACTTTAAAACCACCACTCAAGTCCAAACGGATTCTCTGTCTGATGAGAGTACATATTATCTCTCTCTCTCTCTTTAGTTTCAGTTACTTCATTTAATAATATAACTAGTATTAAGCCCATGCTATGCATGGGAATATATATTTTTTTTGGTAAAAACATGTGAATGTTTTTTTATTTCAAATAAAATAAAATTTAAATTATATATAACTAAAATAACATGTATTATTTAACTTTGATATATATAAGAGAATGTTAACACACTTATCATTAACTAACCACAAATATACTGTACAAATGAAGTTATAGATTCATTTCACTATTTTTATATTGATGTTATATTAGCTAGCTTGTTTGATATAAATATTAGTTTGAAGCTTTTTTGTATGATTTTTCTTTCATTGGCTAATTACATTTAGTAATTCATTCAGTATCTCCATTTACAAAAACTAATATTATCTTTCTAAAATGTTGAAAGTAAGTCGTTGTATTTGGCATATATGGCATCATGAGCGTGATAGATGGCATTAAAATGTTAATTTAAATTTCAAACTAGCTTTAATCTTGGAAGATGGAAGACATATCACCTACCTTGATTAAATTTATCAATGATGATCCATCCCCACAAAGCATTGGTTCAACACTAAATTTATCAACTACAAAATATTGAATAACTAGAATCCTACCCGCGTTAAAACGCGGATTATGTTTCTTACAATTTAAAAGATTTGACGAAGTCTTTTGCTATAAGCATTTAATAAATACAATTTGAGTAAGTTCAATGTTAATTTAGGCATGGATTTCATATATATTGTAGTCACCAACCTATTGTTACACAGTAATAATTCCATTGACTCCATAATTATTTGGGTTCAGTAATTCGATGTCTTTCATTATTAAGCGGGTAAACCCGTTAAAAACAAACTACGTTGAACAAATACATTAAAGAGAAAATTACCTAATTTATCAATATATAAACATGCTTTTTGTTGGGAACTAATAATTAATTAGATATGTGTGATTTTATTTTAGTTCAAAATGACAACCTTTTAATAGTAGATAAAAATATAACTCTAAATTAATATATTAGATAGTTAAAAAAATTAAATAAT
Source organism: Brassica napus (assembly GCF_020379485.1). Taxonomy (NCBI): domain Eukaryota; kingdom Viridiplantae; phylum Streptophyta; class Magnoliopsida; order Brassicales; family Brassicaceae; genus Brassica; species Brassica napus. The sequence continues at coordinate 4,265,186 of NC_063438.1, forward strand.
GATGCTGTAGATTAATTTATTCATGTTTTTCATGAAGAACAAAATTCTAATACATGTTACTTTGATTCAAACGTTGAGAAAATGAGTTTCACCGAGGAAGATTCATTAATGTTAAAGCATATAAGGACGATAGGGTATAAATCAAGGAACATGTCCATGTGTTTGTTTATTTCACAAGAAACAAAAATTATAGAATGGGTAACTTTGGATGATTCAAACATTAAGAAAATGATCTTTTAGGTTCATGTGTTCGTGTGTTAGAACAAATAACTGGGATTTTGTGTACAAAAAAGAACAAATAGTTGAGAATAAGTATAGTTCAATGACCAGGTTAGATCTGATAAGGAAAATTCAAATCGGTAAGTCGTTTGACGTACCCGATGATCAAGGTAGAATAAATTAATTATTCATAAATAAGTATAATGGTATATGAAGTGTTTAGTCACAACATTCCAAATTTAAAACATGCCAAGGAATGCAAAGCGGGTCCAGCCCATTCATTACTATCAGCCTATAATCGGCCCATTGAAATCTACTTATTACACTACAATCCTAAAGCGTTTCTCATAAGTTATTTTCCTCGGCCGCCGCTTCTCACGTCTGTTCTTGTTCATCCTAAGACGGATAGTTACATTCACCACATCCGCCAATGTTATGTTTGAGAACGCTGAGGTAAGAATATTTAAAACATCCCGCCAATGTCAAATGAAGGAGAGGATCTTCACTCACACGCTGGATGAGATTTTTTTGGATTTGGTTAAGTCTAATATCTAGTATCGGGTTTTTAATTGGGTTTGGTTATGTCTAAATATCGGTAAAAAATTTCTACTTTCTCATTGCATATCTTTAGTTTCAAAACACTATAATTTAATTTAAAACTAATGGTAACATTTTATTTTATTTATCATCATCAAGAACCATTACACTTCAATGGTAATTAACAAACCCCTTCCTATTGAAAAAAAGCCAATCTCCTCTAATGCATCGGCAAAATATAAATTTAAATCCTAATATTAGACTCACCATGTCCTTGTGCTTACACAATAAGTTTAATTTTCTTTTTGATTATTATAATTCTTTTTTCTTTTTGTTTTTAAGCTTGGTCAGAAGAAGTTGTGTGGTTAGAACATGCATAAAATTGTCAAAAAAGTAACTACTTTGTTTTCAACTCTTTCTCTTAATATCATTAGAACATACTAAAAGTTAACTCAAAATGCTTAAAATTAACTATTTTGTATATCCCCAATTTTTTTGTAATGGCTTGTGATAAACTTATTCTTACTTTGAAAATAAAATACATTTATATACGTATAAGGAAAAAAATTAGAAAAAAGAAGATATTTGACGTACAAAAGATACTTTACGTAATAAGCTACCTAGCATACGATATATATATATATATCTTGCATTAATATGTTTGTTTGTAAGCTAAAATCGAATTTTGGTTACAAATATACAATTACAGGGCCATATACTTTATTGATGGACAGGGCGTAGCTTTTTGAAAGAAAAATCCGACAAGCAAATCTTGAGTTTGCTTCATAACAAGAACATAGCATATAATTCGTAGGACCCAATCTTTTGCCTCAAGAAGAAACACTTTTTATAGGAGAGACTAGAGACACCCCTATTTCCACTAAGACAACGACTTGCCAATTCTCCTTTTACCCCCAAATTAAAGGAGATGTTGACAAGTAAAAGCAACGTCGTAGTAGAGGCATGGAACACAACCACAACGCAAACGCAGGTGCAGACCCCCCACAGACCGTCACTGATACACCCAACTTTCTATTGGAGTTATAACTGCGAAGTGCTTTTCCATGGATGGCCTGGCTCTAGCCGTTCGATGTATGCTCTTGCGCTTATATTTGTCTTCTCTTTGGCGTTCTTAGCTGAGTGGTTTACCCGGTGCTCTGACGCTGCGGCTTCCATCAAACCGGAGGCTGATAAGGTTGCTAAGGTGGCCTTTCGTACGGGTATGTATGCGGTCAAGTCTGGCTTCAGCTACCTTGTGATCCTAGCCGTTGTTTCGTTCAATGGTGGTGTTTTCATCTCAGCTATTTTGGGGCATGCTTTTGGTTTTGTCGTTTTTCGTGGCCGGGCGTTTCGGAATGTGGGTCGGGTTGACGGGTAAGAATCCCGCATTTTTTGCGTTTTAACCCAACCCAACGAGAACTGAAGTCATTTGTTTCTTTATTTATTTGATTTGATTTGTGTGTTCTTTCGAATGAATGAAAGAAGAGAGTTGTTTATGATACAACGTTGAATTGGGTGAGTGGCCCGTTTGTTATTTGTTTTTCATTTGATTTATTTTGTGATAACTTCAACGAATTATACAAAAGTCAATAATACTCTTTCGTGGAATGTATATATCACCACCAAATTCAAATAAGTCATGTGTCTTTTCATTTCGTCATTTCTCCGACTATTTTGTAAGTATTTAGATATTGAGTCTGATAAGTTTTCAACCCAAAATTAATTGGTGATAACTGAATTAATTCATCTCTCTAATATATTACTTAAGATGTCTTCTTACTTCCGATCCGAGAGATTTTGTCTCTAATAATAGAAAACAAAATGCTTATTTTATACCATCTACTTTTTCATAAAGACAATTTTGGTGTGGGTTATATTTGCTCACTGCTCACTCGGGAATTATATGAACCAACAAAACAGTGATATCCAGCACTCTGTCGTCAGTTGTGCAGGTTAAGTTTCCAGATGTATAGTTGGTTTTCACTGTAAGAGATTCGATAGTGCTGGATAGGAAATGATATAATTTTCCAAAAACATCTGAGCCACTGAGATTGTTGTATAGTTATCATATTTAAATGTCAACACATGAATGTTATATCGCACAAAGAGACGGTCTTAACTATTCTGTTGTAAGAGGTACCTTATCTAAATTAGTGGATATCTCTTATCTTTGAGGTATGATTACTTTCCTCCCATCTTCTTTGACCTCTATTTTGATCAAGAAGACTAGCGCCTTTCAATTATCTCATACATGGTTACTTTCTAAATTGTCCCATGTGCTGTTTTGTTGATTAGAGATATTCTTTGGTTCTCATGTTAGACGGGTGAAAAGTGTTTTTTTTTTTTGTAAAAGACGGATGAAAAAAGTTCTTGGTATATATATAAAACTTTTTTTCTTGGTATTTATATTTGACCAAAACTATTATTAAAATAAGATTTCGGTTTTGGTGTTAGACCAAACGGTAGCCTAACTCTTCTCTTATGTAAGAAGAGTGGTTATAGTGTGTGAAAATTTGTTTGCAATGTAAGTTTAAAGCACCATTTTGTTTTGGTCTCTTTTTTCCTCGTATAGACATTGACAGAGGTGTCTTTGCATATAGTGTTACATAAGAGAAGAGTTATGTAACATAAATAAATATGCTATTGAGTTGTGTTTAATATGAAAATAAAATCGAAATATATAGTGTTAACATTAACATAATGTTACTACTCATATAATATAATCTTCTTAAAAACACATATGAAAACATACTAAATTTAAGATATATTTGCTCTTCATTTTTTCTCTTTTTTTTCATGAACTTCACATGTTTTGCGTGTGTAACTTTAGTCCGTAGGATACACATAATGGTATCACAATTTATCTTACATACGCTTTCACATGCTAAATGTGGGATGCAAAACGTAAAATATACAATCACAAAGCATACCGCGTGTGTTGTGGATATATGTGTCAACATGTTTTCTGAGTAGAAACTTCAACCTTGAAAAGAGGGACTTATTTTGATAGCGGGAATACATCTGGTGTAACTTAGAGTATCTCCAAACAATTGTTATTTTGAATTGTTCAAACCCACCTCTATTTATTCTTCTATTTTTTTCTCTATTTATAGATGAAAAAATAACATTTCTCTATTTTTCACTTTACATTTAAAGATTGCTATTTTATAAAAATACATACGAGCATATATCTTACATCTATTATAGAGTTCTTCTATTTTAATTGTACAAATAGAAAAATATATTGAAGATGGTCTTAAGGCATCTCTAATCGTATTTTAGAATTTTTCGTTATATTCAATTCTAAAATAAAATAATTTATTATAAAATTAGATTTGCTTCAATAGTTTACTCTATAACGGAATATTATTTTTTACTCTAAAAATAAAGTAAAAAATAACATTTATCTATATTTTACTTTATAATAGAATAACTATATTATAAAATAAATTATTGTAAAAAATCTAACTCTTTAATAAAATTATTTATTTTAGAATAAAATATTAAATAAATTATAGATTACCATTGGAGATGGCAAAACCACCTACATTTGTTCTTATCTTAAACATTTTATATATCGAATTAAAAGTTCAGACCTAAAAATATGAACTTTTAAATATAACTCTTCGCAGTGGTTAAATATAATTAAAATCTCCCAAACTAGAAATTAAAGACTGTATAACCCAACTACCCATATCATTTTCATCGTCATCAATCCCACTCTCTGCAACGTCATCAACGCCAAAGATCACTGTCATCATCATGACCTCATTTTTGCCAAAATTTTTATTATGGAAACACTAACTTTGTATATATAGTAATGAATTAAAGTAATATTAAGGTAAACTTTAGAAACACACAGAGAAAAGTATGTGGAGATATATATCTAGTAATCCACTTTATCTTTAATATGGTTAATCAGACTTTTGGCAGTATTCTGTGATGGAAGTGTGGTGTTCCAATGACGTCAAATTCCTACCAATATGTTTGTGTTGGTAGTTGCGTTTGGAACATGGAAAGAGATTGTGATAAATATTGCCCTGGGTGTGTTAGATATGTAGTTACATCGCCTGAAAATGCTTTTCCAATATTAAGATATTGTTATTTTCGTTCATGTATATGATTATGCAATAGAGAACAAATACATTCATCGTGAAAAATGACAAAAGCAAGCTTGTGGCTTGTTTTTTTTAAAAGCACTATCTTGTTTTGTTCACATGATATTGACTGAAGCTCTTTTTTTTTGTTATTATCGCTCAACATGGGTCACACATACTGAATGGAAGAAACCTATATGATAATTAAACGAATTAAATCTATTGGTTGTAAAAAAAACTCTATTGATAATGGCATATGGTCCTCAATTCCGTCTCGCCAATGTTAGCGGTGCGTTTATCTTCAAATCAATCAATTGTTGCAAACATTTGATTCCAGGTAAGGAAAAACTGTTACTAGTCCGTCAGGTACTCTGGTGTGCTTCTGATTGGTTAGCCATTTTACTGATGTTCAGTTTTGTCATCTTTAGATCTTGACGGTATTAATCTTCTGACTCACCAACCATATGGATTGTATTTCATATCATTTCCAGCCATTTTTGCTGGCATAAGACCCACGTCTACTGTTTTAGCAGTGCATAACAATGGGAGACTGTATCATAAACGTTTTTATGAGGAGCAACGCTTGTATATAGAAGAATGCTCAGTGGAGGTTAATATTTTCCATCAAATCTCAAATCGTTTGAAAATATTATCTTTATCTTGTTACAAATGAGAACCATGTGAAAGTAGTAACCTTATTATAAATGTTGTCCTATCCATAGAAAAACACGTTTTCTTGCTAAGTTGGTGGAAAATACCATTCATTAGAAATACTTGATCGTGTTGATGTGGTACCATGCCAAACTGATTTGCTTTAAGAGGTCGATTGGTCAACATAGGCAACTGCGACAAGTCTTGCTAGAAGACAGTGTCCAGATTTCATTAATTTTTAGGCGTTATTGATTCTGATGATTCTGTCTCATAGTGTGTTACAACACTGGTTAAGGTTGATCCAGTTTATAATACAAGATAGGAGTGTAATAGTTTATCTCAAACTTGTTGATTAGCTAACTTATTTCTACTCAAAGTATATAACTCAGTTTGTCAAATTCCTTACATATTTGAGAATATAAATCACATCTAGTTAATAGCTATTTTTGTGGGCGGGCAGACAAAAATTAGACAATACATTTCGCAACTTTATAACAATATAAAATCTTTAATATATAGCTTTTTGCCAAAAATAACCTTCCAACCTAGGGGTGTTCAATCCGGATATCGGTTCGATTTAGGTTCGGTTTTTTTCGGTTTTCGGTATTTCGGTTAGTAAAATATAACTACCATTCTAAATCCATATTTAGTTCGGTTCGGTTCGGTTTTATACCGTCGGTTTTCAGTTTATTCGGTTTTATACCAAAAAACATAATTATTTAGTTTGATATCATATTATATGAATTTTAGAGTCATATTGTCAACATAGTCATTTATTAAAAATATATTACATGTTCAAATAAATGAACAAAAAAGTAAAAATACTTCTACCATCAAATAAAATAATCAAATCTATAACTAAAATCAAAGTTTGAAATTTTGAAAATAAAAATATGAAACAAACAGAGACATGAAAGAAAAGTTTTTCCACTCTTCCATATTTAGTGTTCATTAAAGTCATGCTTTTTCAATTGAACATGAAACTCTGTTTGTTTACAGATAAGAAAAAAGTTGTGAAAATTTTTCATTAATTATTGTCCATCAAATTTACAATCTTCATATTAATTTAGTGAAGACTAAAATAAAGCAAAAGATCAAAAGAAGACTTAGAAAATAAGATGTTTGAATCGAGATGTATTGTTATTTAATTATAATTAAAGTGTTTTACAAATTAATGTTCATTATTACTATAAAATTATGGTAATAGTTATTAACAAAAATTAACTTATGTAACAAATAGATTTTCATGTATTGTTATAAAATAGATACATATTTACATGTTTCTACTTTAATCGGTTTATTCGGTTTAATTGGTTATATACCAAATCATCCAAATCCTACGATTTTTATAAAATTATATCTATTTGGTTTATATGGTATATACCAAAACCAAACCATATTGTTTATTTTGGTTCGGTTCGGTACGATTCGGTTTTACCATATTGAACAGTCCTATTCCAACCCCATGCAATCAATTTGTACAAGGTTCTCTAGTTCGCCTATTTCTCCTACCTATTCGTGTAAAATTCACAGAACTGCAAAATATGTTAACTGTACTGGTAAAATCAACCAACTTTTTTTATAAAAAAAAAAAAAAAAATCAACCAATTTTTTTTCAACGAAACAAATGATTAAATGTAATTATGGTATGGTCAACTAGCCAAAAATATCATTAATTATGGTCAGTCAACTAGCCAATGTCAATAAAAAGCTGCCCTAGCACGTTCTCAGACTGTCTGATGACAGAGTTAATGTTAATCCTTCTGGAAAACAAGTGAATGTAAGTTTATATATTTGTAAACACAATTAAGCATAAGCTATTATTTGTTTGAAATTGTCTAAACAAAACTTCATACACAAGTAGTAAGTCGCCAAACAAAATTAGCTTGAGAATTGCGTATAAACACCATTTATTCTCTCAATTACCGTCACTCATGCCACTATGTTTTATTTCTTTACTGTTTATGTTAGCCTTTGATCCTTTCTCTGCGCTTAAGTTTAGAAATTGTACGTGTCTAGCATCTTTAGTTATACGCTTCATATTACAATAACATGCATCTTAAGTTCGTTGTAATCGATTCCAAATTTAATCTAACTGTAGCAGCAGTCTTTTTTTAGGAAGATTTTGAAAAAAGTAGGACCACTTAAAGCGAGCTTATTAGTAAAATGTTGTATACCACTCCGTACGAAACAAGTTGTGGTACTTATTATAAACTGACAACTCCGTGAATGATATGGCACATGATCCACTCCTCATGAGTCTCATATCTCACCGTCCCAAAGTTGTTCAAGACTCTTATAAGGACTCGTCTCATGAACAAATGACATGCCTCTCACCAACCTTCCCTGCAACATTCGAAACACAACCCTGAGCCTTATGAGCAAAACAGAGAGCTTGTTTTGACCTATTTGGAATGCAATCTACTTGCCTGTTCAATCTCGGAAAACTTGGATAACGTGTCGTCTGGTATGGACCAGCTGAAAACATCGAAGTTCTGTCTGATCCTGTCTTCATTTGTGCTCTTTGGAAGTACACTTTGACCCATTTGGAGACCCCAGCGCAGTGCAACTTGTGCAGGAGTCTTGCCTAGCTTCTCAGCAACCGTGACTAGAATCAGGTTCTTCAGAACATCGCTCGTGAGCCACGTTGTCCCTGGAGAACCCAACGGAGAGTATCCCGAGAGGTGAACGCCTTTAGATTTGCAGAAGTCCCTGAGCACAGTCTGTTGCCAAGAAGGGTGACACTCCACCTGGTTAACAGCGGGAGGGACACGAGCCACCTCCAAGAGATCAGCTAGCTTCTTTGTCGAGAAGTTGCTTACACCAATAGCTCTGGCCTTTCCCGCATCAAAGAGTGCTTCCATGGCTTTCCATGTGTTAGGAATATCAGTCGGCAAAATGTTCTCTGGCTTTAAGTCAGTAGAACCTTTCTTGAGGCTAACAGGCCAGTGGATCTTCAAAAAAGGTTCACAAAAAGGAACAACTCAGAAACCAGTATGGATCAGTACAAGACGAGGTTTCTTGAAATGTTACTTACGAGATACAAATCGACATAGTCAAGCTGTAGATCCTGTAGAGTTCTGTTGAGAGCCACTGGGACATCTTGAGGATCATGATCCGTACACCTTTCATATGAAAAAGGTTAGAAGCTACACGGACTTGAAAAGAAATAAACCTATAAGGTAATTAAAGCACAAGTGATGCAGAAGTACCAAAGTTTGGATGTGATGAAGATCTCCTCACGCTTAACAACTCCATCATCAAACAGTTTCTTCGAGACTAACCCAATCTGCACAAATCATAACCAAGAACGTAACTTTCTTGCTTTAAAACCAAGAAGCTCGACGAAAGTACAAAACAAAGGATGATTAGGCGTTACCTCTTTTTCGTTGCCATAGATTTGAGCACAGTCGATGTGGCGATAACCGATCTGCATAGTCACAGAAACAATATTTGGAGTTAACAACAAAAAACAAAAACAATATTTAACCATAAAGACTAAAACTTTATGATTAGTGATCACAGAGACACGAACCTTAACGGCGGCTTCGACAGCGTTTCCGACAAGACCAGGATCAGACTGCCATGTTCCGAGACCGACCGATGGTATCTTTGCTCCTGTGTTGAGCTCAAAGAACCTGATTTCCTCTGCCATGGATGTGAGTTGGTGAGAGAGTGACGAGAAAGTTGGTGAGAGAAGATGAATGAGTTAGAGTATATAGTTGAGAGTTTTGGTTGGACCATAAGTAGTAATGAATTTAATTTGTTAGTAAGACTTGGGCCTTCAATATTTCACGTAAATTATCTGTATAATTTTTTTCTGGACGTACTGTATTACATTTTAGATAATACAGATTAAATTATAGAAATTAATATAATTTTAATTTAACTATTCTAGAATCATATTTACAACTATGTAATTTGAATTTTTATATATTTTTTTTGTCATCGTAATTTGGATTTTTATAATTTTAACTAAAACTCCACAAAAAATTATTTTAAATTATAATATTTTTTTAAAAAATGCTATTTAAATAATTTATGTATCAGTAAAATTAAATATATTTTAAAATTATAAGTTCAGTAACATTTATTTTTGAAGAAATCATGTTTAGGTGACATAAGATTAGTAATTTTAATGCAAATCACTTAAACCCCCATAAATCACCACCCCCCTTATAGCTCTTGCTGTATTCTCTTGACATAAGTTTAGTTGTGTTTAAGAATTAAACAAATTTGTAATTCAAATTTTTCTTTTAAAATGTACATCCAGTGGTTGCTCTTTTTTATTCATTTGTGATTTGTGTAGAGAATTCTTATTTTTTAGTGCAGATGTTCAACAATATGCATTGTGCAAATTTGAACACGGATGATACATTGATAATACATCAACAGCACTAATACAAGCTGTAAACTACATTTTAAGTTGTATGTGTCAATAAACTAACTATCATATACTCTTACAAAAAATTTTAACTATCATATAGATTTTAGAAATGGGAAATATATATGTCAGTGGCCGGCCGGCCCAGTTTATATTATCATTCATCAAGACTACTAATATGGCTATGGTTGAAAACTTGAAGACACGTCCCAAATGAGAACCAGCATGTAATAGAACATTTCAACATAAATTCATATATAATATCAACAATTTGAAAAAGAAAAATATATAACATCTGTGAAATTTTCTTCGTATGATCAGTCAACTCCACCAAAGTCAACTAAATTTGTATTAATAGTACACCAACGGTTATTGCATATTTACAAACAGCTCCATCGATCACAAACACCAAGAAGATCAAAAACTGATATCGGTTCAACCCCAAAACAGCAAGTGAGATGTCAAAGCCGCACACGATTCAGCGTTTCACGCATAACCATCCCTTGACCGAAGCCAACGGAGTTGGCACATACACGTGCAATGGTTGCAAACTTCACGGTCACGGCAAGACCTACCGGTGCAATGACTGCGACTACGACCTCCATGAATATTGCGCCACGTGTCCTCCAACCCTCATAAAAACATGGCACGCGCCTGATCATGAGCTAACCCTGGTCACCGGTCCTGCCCACATGACCGAGCGTGTGTGCTATTTTTGCCGATTTTACATCCAAGGGATGTTCTACAAGTGTAAGCACTGTAATTTTGAATCTCACCCGCTTTGCACACACGGTCTAATGCATGTTTCGTCTCCTGATGCAACGGAAACGAGGCAGAGAAGCCTGCATAGCCCTCATGCGGGGCAGCCATCGTCGCCGCACCACTATGGTCAAGGAAACCCCTATGGTTATGGGCAACATCCTCATGGTGGTGGTCATCATCAGCAGCATCCCCACATGAGCCCGGGCTCTCCAAGAGCAAGCCCAAGTCCAGATTCAAGCAAGGGAAAAAAGAAAAACGGAGGATTTATGGGAGCCTTAAAGGCTGTGGTAGCTGTAACTGCTACGGTAGCAACCCAGTTGGCCGTTGCCACGGTGGCGGATGAGTATACTGGAACTGGATGAAGAATATTTTGATGATGAAGTTTTACTTGCTGGTGTGTCTTAACTTTTCGGTGTTGTTTTTCATTACATGCAGAGATATATGTATGTGTCTCAGTTTCACATAATCGCATGATTGCAAATTTCTGTGTCATTGATGTCGATATTGGTTTAAAGAAATCAAAGCTGAAATTTTCTATACGAAAAGATCTCAACTACAAAGACATACTTAAAAAATCAAAAAAAAAAAAAAATCCAAGAAAGAATCTATTTGTCAGCTTATATATGATTTGATTGTAAAGGTACTTGAGTTCCATCTCAAAATCGGCTAGACAAAATATGTGATTAATAATATCACCAGTTCATCTCTACAATGCACATCTTGAGGTATGTATTTGGTATTATAAATCTGATATAATTCTAGAAGAATCTCTTTGTCAGTATATGATTGTAAAGGTAATTGAGTTCCATCAAAAATCGGTTAGAGAAAGAGAAGAATCAGTTATGATTCTTAATAATTATGAATTTACCCTCTCTTTTCCGATGCTAGATTTAGAATATGCCGTCTGAAAGTTAATATTTGTTTCACTTTCGACTGAATCCTTGTTATTGTAGGATTGCAATGTGAATGTAGGGTTTGATCGGTATACTCACAACTCACAAGTCACAACCATATAAAAATATCGCATATTCCATTTAGCTGACTAATATGCAAATGTAAAATTAGATCAGTGTTATCTTTACAAATAAAAATTCAAAGTAAAACAAATATGATTGTAAATTATATAGAGACATGTCTTTCAGGAACATTTATGAACACAGACAAGTTCAAAAGGGCAAAATCTCCCACAGAAGAAACAAATCAGCTGAATATCATACCTCACCGTCCCATAATTCTTCGACAGACTTATAAGGGCTCAGTGTCTCGTGAGCAAAGACGGAAGCATTCAATAGCCTAGCCTGCATTGAGTCCAAAATACACAAACTCTTAATTCTAGATCGAGAAGAGAAACAAAGCTTTTGCGTAATGAATTGTGAAAAATGACATGTGGATTTTAGCCCTACTTGTTCAATATCAAAAAACTTGGCAAACAAGTCATCAGGTATAGACCAGTCGAAAACATCTAAGTTCTCTCTGATCCTTCCTTCATTGGTACTTTTGGGAAGTACACTATTACCCAACTGGATTCCCCAACGCAGTGCAACTTGAGCTGGAGACTTCCCAAGCCTTTCCGCAACCATATTCAGTATTGGGTTCTTCAGAACATCGCTCTTGAACCATCCTGGAGAACCCAATGGGAAGTATGCCTTGCAATAATATCCAAACAATTTATAAGGTAAGACACACATAGATATGCACATCAAATTGGTGAGATAAGTGATGCTTACACTGAGGTGAACTCCTTTGGATTTGCAAAACTCTCGTAGCTTAGCTTGTCGCCAAGAAGGATGACATTCGACCTGATTAACAGAAGGAGGAACACGAGCTAGATCCAAGAGATTACCTAGTTTCTTGGTGGAGAAGTTGCTTACTCCTATGGCTCGAGCCTTACCCGAATCATAGAGTGCTTCCATCGATTTCCATGTGCTAGGAATATCTACAGGTAAAAAGTTCTCTGGACTTACTCCAACAGAACCTTTCTTCATCCGTACAGGCCAGTGAATCTTCAAGAAGAACATACAGAAGTTTTTAACGAATAATATTTCAGTTAAGATATCTGTTAAGAATTCAACATCTAAATTAATATTAGATCTGATGTCATATATAAACTACATTAATACACTTATTACTAATTATTTTTTAGTGTAAACCCCCATGGGGCTTAATTAACATCTTATCAAATAACATATCCGTTGAACTGATGCATGCTTACCAAATACAGATCAACGTAGTCAAGCTGCAGATCCTGTATAGTTCTGTTCAGTGCCTCTGGCACATCTTGAGGGTCATGATCAGTACACCTTTGATGTACACAAATTGAAAATGCAAGATTAGATAGCTAGCGCATCTTTAAGCACACGATATTCATCAGATAAACACATAACAACACAAGATACCAGAGTTTGGAGGTGATGAACAACTCCTCGCGTTTCACTATACCTTTTTCACACAATTTTTTCAAAGCTGTCCCAATCTGCATAGGAGGAGGTGATTTCACAATGTAATGTAAATTATACATAGCTGAATAATGGTTAATTATGTGTTTTGATTAACGGCTACATAAGGCTCAACATAAGATAGCTAACAATAATATACTCCATATGTTTCTAAAAATAAATTTTTAGAGTATTCACGTAAATTAATAAAATAATATATGTTTATAATTAACATAATTAATTATTTTTATTATATACTTTTTAATAACTATCATCAATGATATAATGATATTTAATCAATTCAAATGTTTTAATTAATATTTTTAAAAATTATACAACTAATTAATATCAATTACTAAAAATAATTTTAAAAATCTACCTTTGTCGAATAAAAACTAAATCCAGAAAATCTATCTTTTAGTAAATGAGGGAGTACGTTTTAGGAATTCAATTGATACACGAACATATAAGCTTGACTAAACTATGCATCTAATGCACCGACCTCTTTTTCGTTGCCATACAACTGAGCACAATCAATATGACGATAGCCGATCTTCAACAAGAATTAAGATTAATTTAGCTTCAGTATCAGACCTGAGCATATAAAGAGATCGAAAGCAAATACAATGAACCTTAACAGCGGCAGCGACGGCATCACCAACGACGCCAGGAGAGGCCTGCCATGTTCCAAGACCCACAGACGGGATCTTAGCACCGGTGTTGAGCTCGAAGAATCCGATAGCGTTCAACATTGTCAGAGACTTGGTGGTTATGAGTTTAAGATCGCTGGTTTTGGTTTGACGCTCGCACACAGCATTTCTCAATTGTGTAGGTGAGAAGTGAGAGCTATATAGGAGGGGAGATTCGTAGGAAAACTTAATTTTTCTTGAATTTTAGTATTGCCACGTCATATATTGATCATTACATGGACGTATATTATTCGCTCATTTAGATCGCCTCGTTGCTATGTCGAATGCGATCGTTCAAAGTAACATGTTTTTGGGTCCACGCATGCATTGGCTCGAGCGTATTTAATGATCGACGGCTGTTTTGAGCTAATCTATGCATTTAATTTGCACCGTCGACCGCTTTCTAAATTGCAAGTTACAATTTTTTAAGATAATTTTTAAGTTAGATAAATTTTTCTCATATTTTAACTATCAATGATGTTATCTTAAATAGAAAAAAGATTAGCTAACCGTACAAAATGATTTTTTGAGTGCAATTACTAAAGAAAAGTTGTTTTTGTAAAAGTAAACAAATATTTGTAAGATCATATATTCAAACTTTATACATATTTCCAGGGTTTTGAATTTAGAGATCTTATAACATTTTTTTGCGGTTCCTAGAAAATTTTCAACTCGAATAAATTAAGAACTTACATGTTGTATGGGTCCATGTGGGCCATATGAGGTGGTGGTCATCAACATCAACGTCTCAAAATAACAATTTAGTGGCACGTTCAATTTCTCGTTTAGACAATCTGGCACTATATACCAGGGTTTGATTGGTATGTTAATAACAACCAACTACAAGCATCACATTTTCTATTTGAGATGATTACAATATATTGCGAATTGTATAATCGGATCAATAACTTTTTTGAATAATATAATAATTCAAAATAACAACAAACATGATAATAACTTATTTGAGTGGCATCATTTTTATAGATAAAATGTCAAGTTCAACAGGCAGAGAGTAACCTCCCATTATTGACAAAACAATTGGATCTGTTGAAATATCATATCTCGCCATCCTACAACTCTTCAAGAGACTTGTAAGGGCTCAGTGTCTCATGAACAAAGAATGGAGCAGTCAATAACCTAGCCTGCATGTCATCAAAAATACATAACTCTCAATTTAGATCAAGCCTAGTTAACGTAATGAAATGTAAAGAACGAAGTGCTGACCTGTTCAATCTCCGAAAACTTGACAAACAAGTCATCGGGTATTGACCAGTCGAACACTTCAAAGTTCTCTCTAATTCTTCCTTCATTAGTACTCTTGGGAAGTACACTGTTACCCATTTGGAGTCCCCAGCGAAGCGCAACTTGCGCAGGAGACTTTCCGAGTTTCTCAGCAACAGTATTTAGTATAGGATTCTTCAAAACATCGCTCTTGAGCCACGTTGTTCCCGGAGAACCCAAGGGCGAGTATGCCTGCAAGAATATTGAATCAATTTATAGGGTACGGTGCAGAGAAAGTAAATGGATTGGTGAGATGAGTGATGCTTACAGTGAGGTGAACTCCTTTGGATTTGCAGAACTCTCGTAGCTTAGTCTGTCGCCAAGAAGGATGACATTCGACTTGAACAACGGCAGGAGGGACACGAGCTAACTCCAGAAGATCAGCTAACTTTTTGGTTGAGAAATTGCTTACACCTATGGCTAGTGCCTTGCCCGAATCATAGAGTGTTTCCATTGCTTTCCATGTGCTAGGAATATCTACAGGTAAAAGGTTCTCTGGCTTAGCTCCAACAGAACCTTTCTTCATCCGTACAGGCCAGTGCATCTTCAAGAAGAATATAAAGAAATTTGTTAGTCACTAAATCTTCCATCCATGAGCAAAAGTGCTATACAGATTAGGATTAAGTTCTAATTGATATATGTTACTTATCCCATACCAAATAGAGGTCGACGTAGTCAAGCTGTAGATCCTGTAGGGTTCTGTTTAGTGCCTCTGGCACATCCTGAGGATCATGATCAGTACACCTATAGTTTGATGATACACAATTTGAAAATGTAATGATTAAAGCTACACTTAGTCCACAGACTATGTATTAAATAAACACGACATAACACAATATACCATAGTTTGGAAGTGATGAACAACTCCTCGCGTTTCACTACATTGTCTTCAAACAATTTTTTCAAAACTGTCCCTATCTGCACAGGGAAACAACACACATGTTTGTCATTACTTTTGCCATCAACACAATCAAGAGGGTAAACAAATACTGTTAATAACTTGATCACTAAATGTAAGATCAATTTACTCACTGAACATCTGAAAAAGACTAACACGATAATTCAATTTGGCTAAGTCAAGAATCTACGTGGTTTGTTCTACCTCTTTCTCGTTGCCGTAGATCTGAGCACAATCAATATGACGATATCCGATCTGCAACCAAACATTAAGATAAAAAATACCTCTCAGGTTCTAGAGTTACGACAAAAAAAATAAATTGAGTAAATCAAGAAGCATGCTAAAAACGAATATTGCTTTTTTTATTTTTTTTGAAATTGAGATATTTCTAAAAAAGTATGTTTTTGATATCTATAAAAAAGTAAGACTTGAACATATTTCCATATATGTTCGTTATTAGGAGAAGTTAACATTTGTATTTATATATTAACAACTAAGAATCGAAAGAGATCGCCAAGTAAATGCGATGAACCATGTAACCTAATTTACCAAGAAAGACGAACCTTAACAGCGGCGGCGACAGCATCGCCGACAAGTCCTGGAGAGGCTTGCCATGTTCCGAGACCCACCGATGGGATTTTAGCGCCGGTGTTGAGCTCGAAGTATCTGATTGCGTTCGCCATTATTAGAGAGGCTTCAGATTAAAATCGCTTGTATAGTGTCGGTTCAAGTGCAGACTGCGTTTCTCAACTCCGTCCACTTATCAATAGAAAAAGAAGACAAAACAAAAAAAAGTAAGAAGGGAAAGCGACAAAGGCGGGAGATTCGTCGCTAGACTGACTTCGTTCTTGTATTCTTATTAACGGCACGTCAGATATTTATATTACGTTGTACACTTCTTATTCGTTCATCTAGATTATCTTTCTGCCAATCTCGAGGGCTGAAATGATAACATATTTGTTAATGCGATTACAACTCATATTTGTACTTTAGAAGTTAATACTTTTCCTTTGCTAATATCGCAGCTGCTTCGTTTAGAATATTCATATTAAATAAAAATATACATGTTTATTTTAAATTAAATTAGAACTACTATATGTCTGAAACAAATATAAGATATTACTTTAATAATATTAAGCAAAAACTATAAATAATTTGTATCATCAAATATTATCTTATAAACAATAAAAATTATTGAAGTTTTTCTTTGTTAATATATAAATTATAAAACAGTTTTATTAAACTAGGGGTGTCAAAATAAGCTATAACTCATGAGTTGGTTTAGTTCAGCTCGTTTTTCATAAGCACGATCTCTATATTTTAAATTCATTTAATAAATGAATTTAATGATTGAGCTTAAATTAAATCACGATTTATATGAATGGTTTTTAATTAATGAACATGAGCTGGCTTATGTGCTTGTTCATTTTATACTTACAATTATATATATATATATATATACATATATTTGGAGAACTTCTATTTTTTATGCAAAAAGAGATAATTTCTATATTTATCGTATTTATCTTCTAAAATTAAAATGTAAAACATACATATAAGTAATATGAAAATTAAATTAAAAGTTATCTATAACTTTTTCGAAGAAAAAAAAATTATATTGTTTAGGAATTATCAAAATCTTCTATATAATCCCACGTTAACCCTATCATCTCTCTCACAAACTTTGTTGATCCTAAATTTGACATAGGTCTCTCTCGATTTTGTTTATTTTTATTTAGATTACGAGTTAGCTCATTTAACTCATGATCAAGATGATCTGAGTTCGAGTTTACATATTGAAACTCATATAATAAATGAGCTGAGTTAAGCTAGTTCATGAAAAAGTCGAGCTCACTATGAGGTGAGCTGAGTTGAACGAGGTAGCTCATTTTGACACCCCTTAAAACTGATGTATGCTGTTTCTACAATAAAGAGAAGGAACGGTTTACTTAAGAAGGCTTATGAGCTTTCTGTGCTTTGTGATGCTGAGATTGCTCTTCTCATTTTCTCTAACCGTGGCAAGCTTCTACGAATTCTGCAGCAGCCCTAGGTAACATTATCTTTGATTCTTATAGCTCTCCTGATAGTTTCTATTTTTATCCTCTCATTTTCAACACGGATGATACAATTTCCTATCTCTAACAGCCCTCATCTTTTGAGAATTTTTATATTTCAACACTCTTATTCCCTTCAATTTTGAAGACTTCCTCAAAATACTATTTACATTTTTTTTTTAGTTTTTACAATTATATATGTCTCCCAATTTTATGAATAATAATATGTATATATATATATATTTTTTTTTAATACTTATCATCATATTTAAAAAAAAAATCCATTAATTTTTTTAATAACATTGTATACTATCTATAGTTATACTTGACTATATATTATTATATTTTCTCAAAAATATTTTTTTTTAATATTTTTTGAATAGTATGGTTTATTGTTTTAATGAAAATTAATGATTGTAATTAATTATTAATAATATTAAAAATTAAAATGTAAATTACTAATTCTTTAAAATATGTATTTGAAAGTGACTGTTGTAGTAACAAACTTTTATCTCCTTATTTTGAGGTTGTTCACCTTTTAAAATAAAGAGGCTTGTTAGAGATGCTTGTTTTATAGAAAAAGGGTTATTAGAGATGCTCTAGTCAACACAGCCATCGTCAGATCAGATGCAGCGTGGGCGGAACAACGGAATTGTGCAGGACTCGGATGGGTTCTATTTGCTGAGGATCAAATCATACAATTCTCAGAGCAAAAGGCGTTTGTCATCTCACCATTAATAGCTGAGGGATTAGCGGTAAGGGAAGCGGTGCTTACTTGCCAACGAAGGGAGCTGAAGAAGGTACGGATTGAATCGGACTCACAAACCCTGGTGAAGGCGTTGAACTCGGGAGCTAGTGGAGCCGGCTTGTATGGCATAGTTTCAGATATTCTCAAAATGGCTGAAGCCTTTGAGTATGTATGCTTCGTGTGGATTCCACGAGAAAGAAATGTTATGGCCGATTGTTTGGCTAAAACTGCTTTGAATGTTGTTGTACCGTTGGTGGTTGGAGAGGCTTTTATAGCCTCCAACTAAAACTCTGTTTTCTTATTAATGAATGTGTTCCCAAAAAAAAAAAAAAGAGATGCTCTAGTCATGAAAACATTGTTATCCTTTCGTAATTATTGGGTTGTCTAATTGTTAACAAATCTTTGCTTATAAACAAGATAGATAAGTTTTTATTCTTACACAATTTTCTTATGATTTAAAGTATTGTGAAACATGTAGTTTTCTTTTTATACTATACTGTTTTTGGAATGTCCATCGACTGGATTTGTTATTGTTTTTTTTTTCTAAATAAATATTATACATTCTAATGCTCACTTAAAATTAATAATATTATACATTTTCACCAAAGTTTTTATTTGAACCCGTCTTTGCTATGTTTCTTATTAGCAACTCTAGCAATGATCATTCTGTTTACCTTAACAAATTCCCATATTGCTTGCAGTTTACCTGATTCATTCTCTCAATATTCTCTCAAGAATTCTTAGAAGAAACACCTTTTTAGCATATGACTGTAAAGGTACTTGCGTTCTAACTTCTATCACAATGACAAAATCGGTTAGACAACGAAATCAAACATTAACGAGAACCAAAGAGATGACATATTTTTTTGGGTCAACGTATATCTTTTGCGAGGGAAATTCATAATCATCGATCTTCTCATTCCCTTTTTAATAGAATAGATTGGAGAATAATATTATTTGTTTCATCTTTTGCAAAGAATAACCCCAAAACATACTACACACCAACTTAAGCATAAAAGGAGTATTGAAAATGAAAGTAGAAATAGAGAACACTACACATCAATGTGCAAAGTGTTTCTAACCAAGAACAAACATGAAGGATTATTTAAACATAATATAATTAGATGGTCTCTTGCGCCTTGATGAATTTCCTTAAATTTCACCGTCCCATAGCTCATCAATGGTCTTATAGAAGCCGAGCGTCTCATGCGCAAATTCAACACCTCGTACTAACTTCTCCTGCAAGATTTAATGGACATGATAACCATCAGCAACAAAGGGAAAATTAAGATCTTACTTTCAAACCTTCCATAGAAAGAAAATAATTTAAAGAAAAAGGAAAAAACTTGCCTGGGGAATGTTAGAGAATTTGACAAACAGATCTTCAGGTATGGACCAGTCAAAAACATCAAGATTCTCCTGGAGTCGAGCCTCGCTTGAACTCTTTGGTATAACACTATGACCCATTTGGAGTCCCCAACGAAGAGCCACTTGAGCGGTGGTCCTCCCAAGCTTCTCCGCAACCTCGGTAACAATTTGATTCTGAAGAACCTTTAGCCTTGCTTCTCTTTGGGAGCCCAAAGGAGAGTAACCCTACAATCTCAAAAAAATAAAGATCATCTTCTTTAATCACACCGGCTAAAGAAAATAGTAAATTCGGAATGTGTTTTGTATACTCACGGATAAGTGAACTCCTTTGGATTTGCATAGTTCATGAAGACTTTGTTGCTGCCACACTGGGTGACATTCCACTTGGTTAACAGCGGGGACTACTTGAGCCACGTTAAGAAGATCTTGGAGCTTCTTTGAAGAGAAATTGCTAACACCGATTGCCCTAGCTTTTCCAGAGTTATAGAGAGCTTCCATTGCTTTCCATGTACTTGGCAAGTCAGGCTTTGTGAGTGTTTCAGGTGTTGGCATAGGTGATTCCTTCTTCAAGCTCACTGGCCAATGTACCTTCAATAAAAAAACACATACACATTGAAAACGGAAGCAAACTGTAAGAATCCAATTTTTAGGTTATATATATATGTACCAGATATAAATCAACGTAGTCAATCTGTAAATCCTGCAAAGTTTTGTCTAGTGCCTTAGGTACATCTTCAGGCAAATGA
Organism: Brassica napus; assembly: GCF_020379485.1. Classification (NCBI taxonomy): domain Eukaryota; kingdom Viridiplantae; phylum Streptophyta; class Magnoliopsida; order Brassicales; family Brassicaceae; genus Brassica; species Brassica napus. The sequence continues at coordinate 4,286,055 of NC_063438.1, forward strand.
TCATTACACCTACCGAACCAAAAAGAAAAACATGAACATATGTGTGTGTTCAAACTAAAAATCATGTCAAGAGTAAGAAGTTGGTAGTAAATAGAAGACAAACCAGAGTTTGGAAGTGATGAATAACTCATCACGCTTCACGGAACCGTTATCTATTAACTTCTTCAACACGCTACCAATCTAGTACATAAGAAATCATAGCGTGAGAAAAACGTAATAAGCAGAGACAGAACACTTCAACCACACAATCTTATAGCATCAAATGGTTCACTCAAATTATGTGATATTAGAAAATTGGTTACCTCTTTCTCGTTGCCGTAGATCGAAGCACAATCTATGTGCCTGTACCCAACCTAAAAATCGAAAAGAGAGAGTGCATATTAAAACAAATCAAAGACAAAAGGCTCAAAACTTGAACCGAAGCGATGATGTGTAATACCTTGATAGCTTGTTCGATTGTTGATGGGACCAAGGCGTAGGTTCCGAGACCTACCGAAGGTAACTTGGCACCAGTGTTCAGCTCGAACGATCGAATCGGAGTCGCCATTTTTTTATTCAAATGGTCTAATAATCCTATTGAATAAAAAGTAAAAAGAAAAGAGAGAATCTGATGAATATATGCAGAAGAAAAGAAAAAGACGCAACTCCGTTGTTTCCAAAGCAAAATATGGTAAGAAGTAAGAACGATGACACGTTTTCACTTTACGCTTTTTCTGTATGGAGCTTGTCAGCCTGTCACTGTAGTGCGTTATCTTTTCTCATGAAAACATTATTATCCTTATTGGGTTATATGTTCAACTTGTTAATACATTTTTGTTATGATTTAAGTATTGTGGAAGGTTATTTTCAATACCATGCTGTTTTGGGAATGTAATCATCTAATATATTGACTGGATTTTTTTTTTAGTTTTGTCTTAAAAAGTATGATTTGTTACCTAACTACAACATATATATTATTTTTAACGCATATATGATATATTTATGTGAAATAGTTCTTAAATCAATATATATTTTAGCATTCAGCTAATATATATATATATATATATATTACATTTTATCAGATTTTTATTTGAACCTTTTTTGTTATATCCCACACTTTAAAAAAAATAATAATATCCAGTATAATTATTTTAATATTATAATTTCATGAATAAAATGAATAAACAAATAAAAACTGTATTAAAATAAACTTTTAATAAAAGCCTCAAAATATTTTTATATTTCATAGTTTTAGTAGAAACTCTAACAATGATCATTATGTTTACCTACACAAATATTAATATTCCTTGTAATTTTTTTTGCCTATAATAGACATAATAAGATTTAATTAATATTCTGCCAACAAACTCGTAACTATGTGCCATATGAATGACATTTATTTTCTGATATTGTGTGCAAGACTGTCTTGTCTTTGTATTATGCGTTTGAGGTATAATGAATAATTTTTTTAAGGGACTGAAACTTATTTTCAAGATCTTGATATTCCTGGCAATTTACTTGATTCATTCTCTAAACATACCACGTTCTAATTTTTAATTTATTAGAAACAATGTAAATTAAATAATATTCAAAGCAAAAGACAATTACACAACTTTTCAAGAACAAACCAAAATATTCACATAGTTTCTCACGAAGAAACCAAAGATATTGATATAATTTTTATACAATTAAAAGTTCTTTGAACGAAACACACACACACGAACCCCATGAGATTACCTTCGGGTTAAAAGCCCACGCTTAGAGAATTAATCTTCACATCCCAATTATTACATCAGGTTTATTCGACAGGTCCAAGTCTATAAAATTCATAAAAATACCACACATTAAGCCGAACCATTAATCACAACGTCACAAACCAACCCTTTCCCTCACGAGCATCTTCAGGTTCCCATGGAATGCGTGTGCATCACATCATAACCTGACGATGAACTGGTGACTGGGCTCCAGTGGAAACAGCAAACGTGGTGTTCGTGCTCGTGGTCTTCGACGACGCCATATTAGAGGAAAATCCGAGACCAGACACTTCCAAACCGGTTCTCCCAAACCGGCCAGAATCGCCCGGAAGACGAACGTAGTAAGAAGAAGAACGCTCGTGGCCATAACGGATTTGCATGACGGCTCGGTAAACAAACGGGATTAGACCCTCCATTTATGTTTATTGCTATAGCAGCCAAAGAAACAGACTCGTTTGGTCTTATAGGGAAGTCGGAACTGCCACATGGTGTTTCGTGATTTGTTGCGGTATCCACAAGTTTTCCCACGTCATTTAGCTAACTACTATTTTAGTATTATATTGAAGGTTAAAGAGAGAAGCAATCCCTTTGAATGTGAAATTGGCTACAAGAAGAATCTGAAAACTACATTCGAACTGATATGAAACCACGGCTGGTCCAACGGATTTATCTTCAACAAATATATCCATATACAATTGATTTTATCCACTTCCAATTATAAATAATGTTTTGCAGCTAAGGCTGCTAGCGAGTTGAAAATTGACTGTTCTGTCTATAACTATTCTAGTGGATTTTTCAAAAGCAGTATTATAAATTATTCATTTGTTGCAGACCTTTTCTAATCTACTATACTTTTTCCATACTTGGACAAATCAGACGACAATGAAATAATTTATATATAGCAGAGGCAGGTATCGCATGACCTTTCGGTTTATACAAATCTTGTGAGGCCTTTTCTTTTTTATTTAAGAACACAATATTCAAAAATCGTCAAATAAATTTGTTAAATGATGACGTTTGGGGGGTAAATATAATAAAGAGAGTTTTACGAATTTCGGCCGGGCGAACAAGAAGCTACGCCATCACAGTCACAGTCATTACCAGATAAAGCTGGGAATTAAATAATCTTTTGGTACTGAACAAGATGTTTGAGTGTGATTGATTTGTTTTGGTTTAATGTTAGCTTTATCAGGTAATGACTGTGATTGTGTCCACTAATTCCCAGTTTGACTGGACCTAAAGACTGATTGTAGTCTTCATTTTTTTCAGTTTCCATTGTAGTCTTCATTGATAGCCAATGTGTTGCCTTGAGTTTTGGATTACTTAAGATCTGAAAAAACTGCATTTACTATGAATCCAAAATCTAAGCTACTTGGAAATCCTGTCTTCGTTTACCATCAGACCATTCACAAGCCATCACAAGTAGATTGCTTGTTCACTGAGAGTTGTCTATATTTATATGGACCTTGAGTAGTTAAAGCCCAAAACGTGGGTTGGTCCTTTTATCTCATATTCACGTCCTAAGCCCAAATACATATATTATCCTACCTCAAATCCTTTCCAATATTCCCAATACTATGTGTCCTCTATTTGTGACTTTCTATTGAATTGATCTTTTTTTTTCTTTTTTTTGGTAAAATGTTAATTGATCTTCAGAGATCACGGGAGTTACGACTTTATAAGCATTATCTTCTTTATGCTTGGAATCAACACTAAGAAAATTTTATTTGAATAATACACTATGTACCAAGAGAAATTTGAATCTGAAACACAATAAAGCAACCCATTTACTATTTAGACCACTAACACAATAAGTAAATTCGATTATGAACTAGTTTTATAATATGTTGTTAATATATATAGAGGACAAAGGTGTATTCAACGTGGACGCTTAGTTTTTTTTAATATTATCAATAATAATTATATTCGTGAGCTTTCTTTTTTCTCTCTTAATTCACATGTTAATTACTTGCTTGCCGGGTCGCACCTAGTTATAAGTTTTGATAGAACAAAAAAATCATATCACCGCAAAGAAAAATATATAAGAGCATTTCTATCCACACTCTATTTTTTTTCTAAAATGGAGTAGAAGTAAACATGGAGTAAGAAATATTTCAACCCAACTAAATATCTTATTCTATAATGAAATTTACTCTATAAATAGAGTAATCTATTTTTTTTTTTTCATCACTCCACAAAAATGGAGTAGAGTTAGAACAATTTTACTTCATTTTCAATTTTACTTCATTTAAGTAGGTGTGTAGTATACGGTGGATTAGTAATTTAGTATAGCTACTGTTAATTCACAAGATTATATAATACAATACTTTTTATATGAACGAAGAACGGTACACATAATTTAATATAGTGCAAAAATCAAAATACAAATATCCGTTACTTGTGGGTATCCACTTGGAATAAGCAAACATAAAAGATTTTAGATCAGTCAGCAAACTCTTACTAAAATCCAAAGTAGTTCATATCATCTGTATTCACAAAATCCCTACGGTCCGATCAATCAAATATATTAAATAACAACCCTTTGATCGTTTAAAATAATCCACTCGCTTTGGTTTAAATTTATTTATCACAAATTGACCTCCATTATTGTCATTACACAATTTCTTCATCTTTTTCCGTAACCCACCACCTAATACTAATCATCTAGGGTTCCTCTAACCACCAAAAAAAAGGAAGAAGAAAATTTTTTTTCTAGGGTTTGGCGTCAACTTCCAAGTTGTCCCTAGAGAATGGAGAAACCTGGTGGCGTCTGGATTCCAAAGAAAAGCAACAAAGAATCATCATGGGAAGAGCTGGCCTTCGCGGAAGACGATGCCGCCGGATCTTTGTGGCCGCCGAGATCTTACTCGTGTAGCTTTTGCCGGAGAGAGTTTAAATCGGCTCAAGCCCTCGGTGGCCACATGAACGTTCACCGAAGAGACAGAGCACGGCTAAAGCAATCTGAAGATCAATACTTATTCTCCAAATCCTCTTCCCCTCCGGAGTATCCATCTCATAATTATAGCGATGATGTTCGTGAAACCTCTAGCTATACTTTGGTTTTTAACTCCAATCCTAATCGTTTTGAGTCTCAACGCTCCTGTGTTATTGATCTTTCATCTTCTCCTTCTTCTTTACCATACTTGACTCCTAGGGTTTCTTCCTCTTCGCCATCTTTTGTTGTAGAACCTTCCAATAATTCTAAAAAGATTATATCTTCTTCCCCATGGTCGTGCCCGGGTAAAAAGGGTTGTGATCTTTATGAAGTTCCTTTCATGGAAGGAAGCAAGAAGAGAAAGATCGACAGAGATGTACCAAAGAACGGGGATAAAGCAAAAGTTAATCTTGAAAACACCACTGATCTGTCAGTGAGAATGAATCTGGTGATCCACAAGGATTGTCCGATTACTGCTCAAGGGGGGGATGAAGAGACTGGGAAGGGTGATATGATCCATAAGAGAAGACGAATGCGTGAGGGTTCATCGCAGCCGTCGATATTCATTTCAAGTTTATCTTGTAAGAGTGCCATAATTACAAGAAACGAGGAGATCAAACATAAGGGTGGTCATTTTGAGGATTTAGATCTTGAGCTTAGGCTAGGAGGCGATCCCCGAAAGGCAAACTGATTGATGGGATCATCCATGAATATCTACCAAAACGCAAGGGGTAAAGAAAACCATAATATATATTTATAATACAAAATTTTATATGGATGTATGTGTTACTTTGTGTTATCCTTGGACTTGTGTTGTCAAAATATATGGCTATATACATATTGTGGAGGCTTTGTTTCTATTATTTTGAGAATTGTATTAAAATAACAATTTACAGTTCTGAAATTTTTAAGGAAGAGTTAAGTAGCATCTGTATGTAAAGAACTAGAGGCTTGAGAAACTTGTTTTATACAGTTTTATCTTAATTAATATGTTCTTAGAACTTTCATTATTATGGGAAACATAAATCATCACGTTACTGTTACAATTATAATTATTCAAGGCAAATTGTCCTAGCGAATGAATCATATACATACCAAAAGATCATTCATTTATCAATTTCTAACGACACTGAGATATATATTCGCAGTAGAGTGATTAATGGGGGATGAATGTGCCAAGTAAGTTATGCTTAAGTTTTCCTTTAGCAAACCTTTGCTAGGATTATGTGTGGAATATGAAAATTAGCATATAGGTACTCTGCAGCGACTAAGCATATTCGTTCATACTTCATAGTACAGCATTAGTCTTTGAAAAGATTATGTATACATTGTTGCAATCTAAACTATTGGGGATGCGTTTTATTTTGAACTATGTTGATCTAAACAAGAGGAAAAGGTTTACAATTGACTATACATATGCCCCCATTACGTGATTAGAAGCATGTTGTGTAACCACGATCCAAAATAAAGTCACATGATGAAGGAATATTTTCTGTCACAATTAGAGAGAGAGAGAGATGATTGACTGAATAATTCCCCATAGATCTTAGTTGATTATTTTATTAATTTAGGGTTTTCGATAGCTCAACTAGAATTATTAATGTGCATTATATTAACATATATATTACGTGTATTCTAGATTTTCTGATAAAAGTTAATTCGTCCTATTAATTCCAAAGTTACATAAAAATAAAAAATAAAATTCAAACACACACACATACATACATAAGCGTGTACACACACTCATCGTTGTAAATATTTGAAGCAAAGGATACAGTTCCGAAGAGAGAGAGAGAGACATAAATAATCCATAACAAGAGGCGTGTTTCGCTGATTTATAAAGTAACAACAATCCATAACAATTAATGTTAGTATTCTGTATCAACTTAGTGTTGCCATCAATGAAACTTTGGATCAATGATGTAGCCACGGCAATCATGAATAATATGTTTAGTGTTTACTATTATATAATTCGTAGTTCAGAAACGTCCTAATAAGCTCGTTTCCACATACACTCGCATCTCAGTAATAACATGACATTCTGTGAATGTCATAGAAATAAGCATAAGAAAATAGATATTGTAAAAATAAGCATAAGAAAAGAGCACAAAAATCCAAATATGTCACAACACTTATTCCCTTTTGCTTGTTCTGTCTCAGCAAATAATTAAGAACGATCAAATTAAAATAATAAACTATAAGTATATAAGACTCCAACTGATTACAGTCTCTACCCTAACTTTTCAGACCCGTGGGTCACAACCCCTTGCATCGCGAAGACTTAAACTATTTATGTATTTC